>NC_079168.1:11721493-11781493 GCF_947568905.1 Ostrea edulis
GTGGATAAATTAGTGTTCTGTGATAATGACACGTGTATTTAAGCTTCCGGGAACATGAAAAAATGTATAAAGAGACACCATAGATCAGGGAGAAATATTTATTCGTGGTTCGAATTTCCTCCATTGTTTACATATAGGTTATAGAACAATATCCTTGACCCAGGCGCCTATGCTTTTAATCCATTTTCAACATGTCCCCTGTCCCGGGTTTACGTTAACTGGTCTTGGGAGTTGTCAAAATAGGGGACCAGCTAAGAGAAAGTAAACAGAGTTGTGATTTAAACCCGGGACAGGGGACATGTTGAAAATGGATTAAAAGCAAGTAAGTGTTGATTTCCTTGTGACGGTTTTGTGCATTACTGCTAAATGTTTGAAAACAAGTTGTTTATTGCGTAAATCCAGGCACATTTGAGTCGAAACGTCGGTCGAAGCATAAACCGTCACCGACTCCGGCATTTACACGTTTTCCAGAATCAAAATATGAATGCATGCGAAGAGAAGTCGATGAAGTCTATGCCTCTCGACTTCTCTAAAGAAAATACTGTATGAGATACTCGGTTTCCAAAATAATGACCGGGATTTGCGGCTCACTTCGACATGTCCCGAGTATTTGACACGTCCGAGTTCAAGAAAGTTGCCTGCATTAGTTCTAAGCTTAAAAAAGATTTGCTGTGCATGTACAATGGATATTGTGATTTATTTAATGTTTCTCAAATTGAATAACATATTTCTAGCATGTATTGTACAAATTGAGACACATGCAACACTTCATCATTTGCTTTTTTACCACAAGTATTGCATTTTTTAGTTACACTGTACAAGTAGGCTTTACATAAAAACTCTTTACAACAAAGTGATTATAAGTTTTAGAAAATTTACTTGCAATTCATATATGAGATTTAAATCTCATGTAAATGTGTAATATGAAATGCACGCAAAGTTTATCATTTGTAATGTAAATAGTGTTATCAAATTTGAATTTGGCGCCATTAGAGGTTGGAGTGAGAAACTCAAGATTAATGAGTAGAAGAATTGATGAGCATAAGTTGCCAAATTTTGAAGAAAATGAGAGTCCATATGCGCTTAGATTTTAAGAGATGAAGAGGGCATAACAATGAGACGAAACCGTTCACGTGAGACAGAGAGAACGAGTGATGAAGCAGAAATATGAAATTTAACTCAACAGATAAAAGTACCAATGAGTACATTTATCAAACCAGCAACATTCGATGGAAGCGGATCGTGGCTTGATTACAAATCTCATTTCGAGGCTTGCTCAGAATTAAATAAATGGACAAATAAGCAGAAAGGACTCTACCTCGCGGTTTTGTTGAGAGGTCAAGCACAAGGTATACTAGGTAATCTGAGTGGCGATATTACTCACGAGTACTCAATCCTTGTTAAAGCACTGGAGGAAAGATTTCTTCCTGCAAACCAAATGGAATTGTATAGAGTACAATTGAGAGAAAAACGTGAAAAGGCCACAGAATCATTGCCTGAACTTGGACAAGCGATCAGAAGACTCACGAACTTAGCATATCCTTCAGCTGGTAATGACTTACAAGAAACATTAGCAAAAGAGCAATTTATTGATGCCCTGGTTGACTCGGACATGATAATGCGTATTATAAACAAAGTCGTCCAAAGACATTGAATGAAGCAATTAGTCTTGCCGTTGAACTTGAAGCTTATATTAAATATGACCGGCGAAATCAAGAGACAAAGAACTTTGCTCGCCCATTGTCCGGAAATGAATCTAAAGGTTAAGATTTTGAGTCGAGAATGGCCTCGATAGAAAAGACGTTGGATACTATGCTACGTGAGCTTTCTCAGCTGAAGAAAAGTAGAGTTGTTGCTCATGAGCAGAAAAAGGATTAGGAGAAGAGTTCGACCATCCAGAAACCCAAAAGTCCTATGTCTCAACGGACCTGTTATAGGTGTGGAAAACATGGTCACATAAGTCTTTATTGTAAGAAACCAAAACCCAGTCAAGACAAAGGAAGAAACAGAGGAACTGACCATTATTCAGGAGACAGAAGACCTAAAGATGCAGAGAAAGGTAACAGCAATTTCTCATCTTTGAGCACCGAGGAAGAAAAGTCAGTCCAAAATAAGGTGGGAATTAGTCGTCACAAGAACGAAGCTGGGATGTTCATTTGGACAGTAGTAAACGATCGTCCAGTAAACCTACTGGTAGATACAGGAGCAACAATAAGCATCTTTGCGTCTTGTATTTACGAAGAGTCTAAATCGTCCCCTGACTTAGCAGAACACACAAATGACGTGTTGTGTGCAAGCGGCTCTAAACTAAACGTAGAAGGGAAAACAGCTGTCTCGATTACCTTCGACAATGATAAAACCTACACACAGCAATTGATAGTAGCTGATCTACAAGTGGATGGTGTCTTAGGTTTAGACTTCATGAAAATCCATTCTTGTGTCATTGACGTACATAACAATAAACTGAGAATTCATGAAAAATCCTACTCACTATTCTTCGAAGGAAAAATTGGATGTTATCGCATAGCAGTCACTGAACACCTAAACTTACCCCCACGAACTGAGACAGTCACAGCTGGTCAGCGATGAATGTTTAACCGAAAAGACTCGTATAATTGAGCCATCCGAAAAGTTTAAAGGCGAATATCAAATGTTGCTTGGACGAACACTTACGCTTGGAACTAAAGACGTGCCCATACGAGTACTCAATTTATCCGATGATGTAAAGCACATCTATCTTGGAACCATAGTTGGAACGATGACTCCAATTGACAAAGTTATGAGTACTCAGACGACTGTGAGACAACATGGAAAATTACCTTCATTCTTAGAAGATTTGTATGAAAGGACAGTCAAAAACTTGAGCAGTGAACAAGCAGTCCAGGTTAAAGGATTTCCACTTTAACATGCGAGCGTTTTTGCATCTTCAGAAAGAGATCTCGGACGAACCAATGTCGTAAAACATAGGATCGATACCGGTAATGCACCTCCTATAAAGCAGCCAATGAGACGAGTACCTGTCCATTGGCAAGAAGAGGTTGACAGACAGATTGACGACATGCTAGAAAGAAATGTGATTCAGCCGAGTTCGAGTCCTTGGTCCTCGGGAATAGTGTTAGCAAAGAAGAAAGATGGCACAATGAGATTTTGTGTCGACTATCGCCAACTCAATGCTGTGACAGTAAAGGATGCATATCCACTACCACGCATTGATGAGTCACTAGACTACTTAGCTGATTCTCTTTGGTTCAGTACCCTAGATTTGAGTTCCGGGTACTGGCAAGTGGAGTTGGACCAAAAAGAAAAACCAAAAACAGCGTTTTCAACAAAGAAAGGACTTTATGAATTTCAAGTTATGCCATTTGGTCTCAGTGACGCCCCAGCAATGTTTGAGAGACTAATGGAGACAGTGCTGGCAGGTCTACAATGGCAGATATGTTTGATTTACCTGGATGACATTATTGTCATTGGTAAGTCATTCGAGAACATGCTAGAAAACTTGAGCAAAATATTTGAGAAATTGGAAGGAGCAGGTTTGAAACTCAAAGCCAAGAAGTGTTCATTGTTTGCAAGAGAAGTAGAATACCTTAGACATGTCATCTCAAGCAAAGGCGTATCCACAGATCCAATGAAAGTCAAAGCAATTAAGGATTGGCATGTGCCTACCACAGCTACAGAAGTTAGATCATTCCTCGGACTTTGTGGTTACTATCAGAGATTTATTGAGAAGTATGCAGAAAAGGCAAAGCCACTTACTCACTTGACTGAGAAACAACATGGTTTTGTTTGGAATGAAGATTGCCAGGTAGCGTTTGAGAAAATGAAGCAGTCTTTGATGAATGCACCTATCTTAGTATATCCAGATATCTCTAAACCCTTTATACTTGATACTGACGCGAGTAACGATGCTATTGGAGCAGTGTTATCTCCGAAGAATGAAAGTGGTGAGCACGTTATTGCTTACGCAAGTAGAACATTGTCAAAACCAGAAAGAAAACACTGTGTCACTCGGAAAGAACTCGCAGTTGTTTATTTCGTGAAGTATTTTAGACATTATCTGCTTGGAAGAAAGTTTACAATTAGGACCGACCATAGCTCACTGAAATGGCTGATGCGGTTTAAAAATCCAGAAGGTCAGTTGGTTCGATGGATCGATGTCTTATCAACATATGACATGGACATTGAGCACAGACTTGGAAAGCTTCACCAGAATGCAGATGCGATGAGTCGCAGACCATGTCACTAGTGTGGATACCGAGAAATTGAAGAAGATAAGGTAGTTGTGATGACAACTACAGGAGTGGTAGACAAAGAAGAGAATTTGTCAGGTTCTGAGCTGCGAACACTGCAAGATAAAGATTCTGACATTGTTATGGTTAAACAATGGTTGACAAAAGGTGCGAGACCTAAACACAAAGAAATAGCTAATGAGAATCTATTTGTGAAATCATTACTCACACAATATGACAGGTTAGCCTGCAAAGACAATATTCTATTTAGGAAGTCTTTGAGCTGAAAAGTACGAAACTCCAAGCTATTATTCCGATGAGTTTGAGATGAACAGTTCTCAAATTTTGTCATGATAATCGTACCTCAGCACATCTGGGTGTGAGAAAAACCATAAGTAGAATACGCCAGTCTTACTACTGGCCGGCGTACAATGAGACACAAGGTTATATATCTCTGGATGTGAGCAATGCAGCAAGAGAAAAGGACCAAACAGAACCAAACGTGCTCTGATGCAGTTAGTTAAAACAGGCAGACCAATGGAAAGAATAGCTACTGACATATTAGGAGAGTTGCCAGAGACAACAAACGAATCACGTCATGGTTAACACCAAGACAACCCCGAGGAAACAGCCTGAGAATTGTCCGATGTGTACATTTTCCACATCAAATCCTGAAGCTCTACTTAATCATGTTCTAGAGTGTGGAAAGAAACAACAAGAAAAACAGTTCAAGTGCGATATGTGCCCTTATGTTTCACTGAGAAAAGCTAATTTAAACAGACACAAGAAGTCTTAAGCATCCAAATGAGAAAACTGATCAAAATGAGAAGGTTCCAGCAGCTATATCTAGTCTTCGTGAAGACTTACAGCTCTCCAGTGACTCAAGTCCTAATGACACTGATACAGAAGAACAGAACATAAGCAACGTTGTACCTGACAATAGTGTTTTAAACTTCGATGAGGATCCTTGACGAGTCTTCAGCTCGTAGAGATCAAGTGATTGAGAGAGAAGCGGAGGTGCAGAATTTGTTGATTCTTGGTAGAGTCGTAAGAAAAAGAACAATGCCTGAAATATTCATTCCTGCAAAGAAATCCAAGTTCTCAACTGGAAGTATAAAGACAACGCATGCTTCCGACGTGAGAAGAAACTCAGGACATGGATGTGAAGTGGATGCGGTTGTACCATCTATCCCTGGACCTTCTCACGAGCGGTCTGTGAACAATAAAGATAAGATACTAAAAAATGTTGAGGTGCAGACAGAGCCAACTCAGTATAGCAGAGTTAAAAAGACTGTCACCACTAGATCTGATGATGGTACCATTAGAGTTAGTCATGTAGTAGAGGAAGAAGTTGTTATCAAACTTTAAAAGGAACAGTAATTTTTCTATAGTTTACTCAGTTTAATGTATAGATAATACTCATATTTGTTCCTGAGTAAACTGGTTATTTTTAATTTTGAACACTTTTTTTTTCTCCATGTGGTTTATTCATTGTTATATAGAGATTTCCTTAAAGTAGTATTGCATATTATATTGTACATGTATATTGATATATGATAATTTTTTTTGTCTTACTTGAGCTATTTTGAGATAAATGCCAAGATATTTTTTAGTTAGAATTAGTATTAAGAGTTTAGTTAAGTGGATTCATAGAAATGATTAGGATGTAGAAATGCGGGACGCATTCCTCTTGGGAGGGGGTAGTGTAATGTAAATAGTGTTATCAAATTTGAATTTGGCGCCATTAGTTGGCATGTGACCTTGACTTCCGCTATAAGGGTATATAAACGTCACCCCACTAGCGTCAGGACTCTCAGTGTTAGTTTGGCTTTCGAAGTGTAAGGTCGCTGCGAGAAGATTTTAGGTAAGCCGACAGTTTCCCATAAGAGAACATGGATAAAGTATCCTTACTCTCGCGGGAATAGCTCGACTAGTCCTTAGTGGACATATATATAGTGTTTATTGAAAATAAAATAAAAGTGCTGAGTAGCTGAGTACTCATTTGTTGAGCACTCATTTTACCTTTTAAGGCGGGAGGTTTTACTCATCTGTTGAGTAATATTTTTTAAGTAACACATTTTGTATATAGTTTGTTGATCTTAGTTGATTATTTTGATAGTGATTTTTATTAGTTAATTAAGTAATTAAGGGTAATCATTTTATTTTCACGAGAGGAACTCGTTTCGCCGAATTTGTATATTTTGGCAGGCAATTATCAGTAACTGTTTATATATAAGTAAACATCATTTTAGAGTCTCGGTCTCAGTTTAGTAACTGAGGGATCCCGTAAACGGAAGAGAACACGTTACATATTCTTAAACAGATCAAATGTAATTTTGGTGAATAATAAATTATGATACAACACATTGTATTCTACATTTTTAACTGCAGTGTATTATTAATTTTGTTTTACAACTATTAAAACCGTACTTCAGATATTCTTAATGATAAATTCCAAATACATGTAGTCATTTTCTCCATTGTACAAATTATTTGCGAAATTTTATCCATTAACTGTGGAAAATATGCAACCTGTATTAAGAGACCACCTGTCATATGTGAACTTTTTTCCATTCTCCGTTGGACGGTCTCTTAATACAGGTTTGACTGTATTGTTGGGTTAGACTTGCAGCCGTGACAAAATTGGCGAAGCGATAAGTTGTATGATATAGACCCCCACATATACAGTTAGAGGTCTTCGATGTGATAAATTCGTTACACAGTTAGTTAGTGACCTAATACGGAAAAATACATGATGTGAAAAGAAAACCCGTATCGGGCGAGGCGAAGAGCCTCACCTGATAGGTTTTTTTTTTTCACACCTTGTATTTTTCCGTATCAGGTCACCAGGGTTCGAAATTAACTTTTACAAGCACTAGTCCGTATGGACTAGTCACTATTGATGTTCACTAGTCCGCAAAGCATTTCACTAGTCCGTCCAGTATATCATAAAATGATCTTCATTTTAATCAAACCAAACACATCACAGTTGCAAACAATTCAATTTCTGACACCTACAGAAGAAAAAGAGACCACCATATTTTATTTCGCATACAAAATCTTCAGAAGCATACAATATTAACCTCCAAGTTAATCCTTTTATAAACGTCCGTAAGTGCGTTCGAGATCGACGTTCCTGTTGTTTTGGTACTCAGATCTTAAGAGTCACAGGAGTTCGAAATTTTATCAATAAAGTCAATAAAATTCACTCGATTGACCAAGTTATGAGCTATAGTATAATGTTATGAACTACTGTGTTAGAGTTGCGAATGACGAGAACATGTGCGCATAAACGTGCATGTTCTCAGACCACACTACTTGCAATTTTTGCACCCAGAACACGTTCTCGTGATGTGTACTTGGTGTTCGGAATCGGCAGGAATTTGACAATTTGTGCACGTTTGAAGAACGGCGGTCTCGAACGCACTCCATGTGTTTGAAAGATCAGACTGTCATAGTCATGCAAACACTTGACCATGCAGGTAATCAACCATAAGTTCAAACATCTAAGAGACTCAGACAAATATTGCTATAAATCTTTACCAATTCAAGATTGATTTCCGGATTTTCACTAGTCCATATGGACTAGTGCTATAGAGAGTTCACTAGTCCGACACGTTTTTTACTAGTCTCGGACTTACGGACATGAGTTAATTTCGAACCCTGGGTCACTAACTAACTGTGTAACTAAAAATATACAGGTATCATAACTTGTTTACAGAAACAATCAGTGCTTGCGCTCTAGTGTGTCTAGAAGCTTTTTCTATCAATTCCTCTCGTGACCTTGACCTTTGGACCCCAAAATCAATAGTGTTCTTTCTCTCTTTATAACAAAGCTACAAGTGAAGTTTCAAATCAATTGAACAAAAAATGTGACCTAAGTAGAGTGTCTACCAACTCAGCGTTACACAAATACAATAACGGTGCCATTACTATGTCCCCTAGCTAGCTCTCACAATGAATTGCGAAAGGATAATAAATAATAGTATATAACCAATTCAATATAACGTTACTGGTACATATGTACCTAACATACCAATTATAATTCTCTACTATACTAATTGGTCAAGTCATTATGCTATACATGTACATTAAAAGACATATTGGAGCAATTCTCAAATTATATTATTACACTATATATACTAGCTAGCTACAAGTAAGTATATATCAATTTTCAAATAAATCATGTAGAGTTATAAACAGGAAATTTAAACTCTATCTATATCTTTTGGGGGCACCACTCAATTATTTCGAGGATTATTTTTGTGGGATGGGGTGTTTATATGGATTTGAGAATTACTTCGAACCCAAGCAATATAATTGCCTGTGCATTAATCCAAAGAAACTGACATATAAGTCTCTGAATTCACCAACAGGGTAAATATCAAGAGACACAAAGAATTAATCTGATGTGAAATATCCAGTTGCTGCAATAGTGGTCATTGAGATGGACAGGCTGTCCATATTTGGCCACATAATATTCTCCCTCCTTACAGTCCCTTCTCCTTCCAGATAGGAGAATTCAGAGGACATATTCTGATGCCAGGATTCAGTACTGGTAATGCAACTACAATCCCACAAAGTTCATCTTAAAAGCTAGAAAATTTAAGCAATGTTGGTGGTCAGCCGGGTTCAATCATCGGTGGTGTACATCAAAATCAGACACTTCTACTCCAGGTAAAATTATACTGCTGATCATTATATGGGCATTTCAGATATGTGGTGCTTTAAATTTAACACAATTATATTGATAAACAGTACGACACAATCAACCGACCCTCTACTTCTCTGTCAACCTACTCAACTTCATTCAACTGGTTCCTCCATAACTCCACACATCTTCTTGAACACTGACAAATATTCTTTAATACACTTTCATCATGCATACACAGAAAATTTCCAGTAGAATATTCATATCTATTTATATCTCTAAAAAAGTCCCATGAAATCTATTTATAGACTAGGCTGAATGCAATTACTGTACCAATTTATAATTAAGATATTATCCAAAGGCATGGATCTGATTACGTAAATTACACACATTTATCATATCATATGCCAAAGTGCTCTAGAAAAAGAAAATCTGCATTTTTCTTTCTATATTTACATAATGCTATAATTAAATACTGTACACACAAATTACATATATCACACAGAGTGAACACTTAATAAAAAAATTAGACATCTAAAAACAGAAGTAATAATCAATCCACAATGGTGCCTAGCATTTAAAAAATGTTCTATTTATAATCTGAAAATTTTTTGTATAAATTGAAAATTCACCAACTTAATAATGCTATTCTGAAAATTTCCAGCTGTTGTTGAGAAAAATATCAAATGGAAAATTTGAATATCCCCAATAAACAATGAATATGAGACATTAAATTCATACCACCAGAACTCACATAATTAAAGACTGCAGGTTATGTATGCTGTCATCTTAAACATGTACATTAGGATAAACCATAATCCTAGAAACTAAATTCCACACACAAAAAGTAGCAACCACCACCCATTTTTTAAAAATTACCCAAATCAATAAAAATCAGGTGTAATTACCAATTTTGAGTATGCTGATTTCAAATCTGGATTCCTTTTACTCCAATTTCTTATAGAAAATGAGATATAGTGTCTCAAACACCCCTACCGTCAGGTTGTCAAAAACGGAAAATGTTTCATTTCGCATCAAAAAGTGACCCAACTTTATTTCTTGAAACACCATTACCCAAAACAATAAAAAGCAGATGTAATTACCAATTTTGAGTATGCTGAATCCAATTCTGGATTCCTTTTACTCCACTTCCTTACAGAAAATGAGGTATAGGGCCTTAAACACCCCTACCGTCAGGTTGTCAAAAATTGAAAATGTTCCATTTCACATTAAAAAGTGACCTGGAAGTTATTTCTTGAAATAAGGCATACAACAGAAAAGGAAAACAATTAATACTAAATTGTTCCATGAACATTCTTAGTTGTTTTGGAAAGAACATATCTCACCTCTGGACTTCACAGATGCAGGAAAGGAAGAGGAATACAGAGCGGATCAACGATCTTAAATTTAATCAGATTGGGCTATAGCCTAATGAACTGATGAACAGGAGCAAAAGTACAATTAATAGGAAAACTGATTTATTAAACAACAGCAAGTCTTTTCCGAGAACTTCTGGTAGAGCCGTCTCTCGGGGGGGGGGGGGGGGGGGGGGGGGGGGGGGGGGCTGAGTTGCATCATTATGATTATCACAATTTACCGAAACAGTGGACTCTCTGGCCAGTCTGGGGGCTGAGCTAGTTGCATCACAACTGACAGAAGCAGAACTATCTGGCCAGTCGGGGGGCTCAGTGGTATCAGAATGTATTATTTATTTATTTTTACAAAATTCAGAAATTTAAAAACTGCATGATCAGATTTTTTTGTAACACTAATAATTAATGTCCCTTTATTGCGATGACTCTACAAGTACAAACCATGATATTAAAAAAAAATGAAATGAAATGATAGCTAAATAAATAAATAAGATATTTGTAAGTTACTTTATTTATCTGTAAGTAAGTCACTTATTAAGTGTAACTTGTGGCAGTGCAACTTGCAAGTGAAAATTGCATCATCTGTAGCTTATAACCCCTTTTGCCTTGCCTTGTAATTAATATTGTTGAAAATTTGGCAAATAGCATTTTTAAACCCCCAGTCCATACCCCACTTTTCTTTAAACGTTAAAAATCCAGCTAATTCAGTGAGGAAGAAATGTCACTACCATATTTCGAATTTCCTCTAGACTATATCAAATTAGATACCGCACTGCTATCAGTCACAGATTGACACTGGTAGGGGAATGGGGACCTGGTCTGCGAGTATGATGGAAAAGATTCTGATGAAAATAAAGATTCACTCATCATTCAGAATTGTATAAACATTGTATTATTGTATACCACCGGTACGTTGTGAGTACGTTAATAATGGGAGTTATCTTTCCTTGGATATCTAAATCAATCAAATACTATATGAACACGGGCAATTATCGTCCATGTTTGACCTCAGTATAATTTATTCATGCATAAAATGTATTAATATGTCACTCTTTGTTGCGTATTTCACCGTTAAGTAAATGTTTACATATACTCGCTCTGCTTAATCGCTTCAATCTCAAAGGGATTTTCTGGAATATGCCTAATCACGTGAGATACGCTAAATATAGCTATTTTAGATCCGAACGATCAACTTCGCATCATTCGTAAGCTCTAGGTTTATCCATACTAGCCCGTAAAAAATAGGGTGGAACCTCGTCCCACTTTTCCTGTATAAATAAAAATGGAACATGACGCGCCACCTAGCGAGCGTGGTTGTTGCTACAAAAAGGTTGATTTCCTTCTGAATTATTGAAAAAACCCACTTCAGCTCCCACCCCCACCCCCACCCCCATAACAATTTAAGACTGATTTGCCAAATTGAATTGCTACATGCAATGTGATTCATGTGAAGATAATTCATTTAGTAATGAGATATACTAGGACTAGGCTACAGGGTCATATAACCTCAAGTCTCAGTCATAGTCAGATATCTCAGTCTCACTTACAGTCAGATATCTCAGTCTCACTTATAGTAAGATATCTCAGTCTCATTTAGTCAGATATCTCAGTCTCACTTATAGCAAGATATCTCAGTCTCATTTAGTCAGATATCTCAGTCTCACTTAGTCATAAATCTCAGTCTCATTTAGTCATATATCTCAGTCTCACTTATAGTAAGATATCTCAGTCTCACTTATAGTAAGATATCTCAGTCTCGCTTAGTCAGATATCTCAGTCTCACAATTACAGCAAGATTGGTATCAGAAGTGAGTTTGTCTCAGTTTTATGGCATCTGAGCCAGTTCTGAAGTCCAGTGTCAGGAGTTGCTAAAGAAATCAGAATCATATAGACCCCCCACCCCCACCCCACCAGATGACCTGGGCCCAGCTAATCCATCACAAGATAATCTCCAATGATAAAACTATTTACAGCGGGTGGACCAAGTTTTACTGAGACTGTTTACAGCGGGTGGGCCAAGTTTTTTGGGGTTTTTTTTTTTTTTATTGGCTCTTTTTGGACATACATTAATTATCATATAAACAGGATGTTACATGCAACTTCAATATTTCAACAAACATGTTAAACACTGTGTGAAAATTAATAGCAATATTGTACAATTACTTTGAAGATAAAGAGAGACTAGTATATGAAATATGCATAACTAATTCATTTAAGGAAGACACATCTTGCATTGAAATTATTTAGTCTTCTATTGTTTTCCATACTTGGTTATAATAATCAAGATTTCTTCTGCCACAATAAATTGATTTTTTAACACAGTTTTCTTCTCAAAAATTCCAAAAATATATATAAAGAAGGACCACTGTGCCCTGTATCTGAATTAAAGACAAACTGTATATAATATTTAGAAAGCAGTATACATATAATTCAGACTTTCACACTTTTCTTCATAAAATCCAAATATCATGTCTTGATAAGAGATATCATTTACATAAGTAATGTTTAATCTATTCCACCAAGTTTGGAAATGCTTCCAATAAGTACCAACATATTCACAAAAGTAAAACCTGTGCTCTATTGTATCTAAATTTCCACATAATATACAAGAAGGTGATGTTTTAATTTTCATTGCATACAGTAATTTGTTGTGTGATAAAAATCTGTGGATTAATTTATATTGAAAAGATTGTAATGATGTTCCATTGATATTGTGAAAGGTAACTTGTAAATACTCTCTAACTCTTGCTGTGTTAATTTTGAATCAAAAATATTTTCCCATTTTGGTATACATGTTGGCAATTCTGCTATACTTTCTATCAAAATCCAGTAAAAATCTTTACAAGTCATGTTTGATATGGGACTCCTATCATCATTGAAACTCAGTATAAGTGTATTTCTATTTATAAAAGAATTATCATTTTGTCGAATATGCTTTCTCCAACTGTAGGGTATTGCATTTCTTAAACAATATAAGTATTCAAAAAAAGATATGTTTAAATTATATGTTTCACTTAATTTTTCATGGCTAAGGAAGTCTTTATCTCTATCTACAATATCTCCAATATATAAAATACCCCTTTCATACCACTTCTTCCAAAAAACCTCTTTATTGTCAATTTTAATATTATCATTAAACCATAAACTTTCTTTAAAAACGACTGGTTCAACATTTACAATATGTCTGAATTCTCTCAATGTACTAAAAATATCATTGTAAAACTTTGGCAAAAAAGTATCAATGTCTGAATGATTCATGCATCCTCTAGAGATAATAAAGTCATTTAATTCAATATCTTGCAAGTAAAATTGAATTATGCTTCTTAATTTTAATTTTATACGAGTGAAAATTCTTTTTACCCAGCCTAATCTTAATGATTTGACCTGTATATCAAATTTAGGTACTTTCAAACCCCCTTTACTAATTTTTTGACTGCTTACTGTACTTTTTACTTTTGGCTTTTCATTATTCCAAATAATTGGGTGGGCCAAGTTTTACTGAGACTGTTTACAGCGGGTGGACCAAGTTTTACTGAGACTGTTTACAGTGGGTGGGCCAAGTTTTACTGAGACTGTTTACAGCGGGTGGGCCAAGTTTTACTGAGACTGTTTACAGCGGGTGGACCAAGTTTTACTGAGACTGTTTACAGCGGGTGGGCCAAGTTTTACTGAGACTGTTTATAGCGGGTGGGCCAAGTTTTACTGAGACTGTTTACAGCGGGTGGACCAAGTTTTACTGAGACGATACAGACCACCTTGTCCAAAACTGCAACACCAAGGTCCATGCTGAGATTCAAACCAAGAACCTTTCCCCCAGAACCTAATCCATCTGACCACTGAAACAAGCTCCCAGAGGTGTTCTTCAAAAGATGTTCATCATGATTTGTTTAGTACATGTATATATATCCATATGCAAAACCCATGAATATATATATCTGTTAAATTAAATTCAGACTATTACGCGGACATATAATGGTACATAATATGAAGTCAAGACTATATGATCCACAGCCAGTCTAGCTTAGTTAAGTTATTGATTGATTGTATATTATTAAACGTCCCGCTCATGGATTTTTCACTCATATGGAGACATCACCATTGCCGGTGAAGGGCTGCAAAATTTAGGCCTATAATGCTCGGCACTTACAGCCATTGAGCAGAGAGGGATCTTTATCGTGCCACACCTGCTGTGACCTCGGATTTTGCTTTCTCATCCAAAGAACCGCCCCATTTAGTCGCCTCTTACAACAAGCAAGAGGCTCTGAGGACCTATTCTAACCTGGATTCCCATGGGACATAGTTAGCGTGATTATTCATTCATTTCTGATGAAGACTTATGTCTAAGGTTTGAACTAGGAGGTCCACTTCACAGACTTGCAGTATACAAACTGCTTTTGACTTATGATCACTGTCTAACATTCTGCAGACATACAGAAACACTCGCAATTAAATTAATGTTTCCCTCTAAAAAATCACAGTGTTGTACAGAATTGTACCTCAGTGCACTTCACACCATATGACGTCACAATGAAAAAGTATATTACGACATACAGGGTCTATCTTAGTCGTACTGCGGGGAGAAGTCTTTACTTACAATGGCTGTCTAGTGATAAGTTGTATACGTGTAAAATTTCCTGATTATATATTTATCTCTCTTTGGTATTTGTATCAGTCTCAAATTTTTGATATATAACATGAGCAAAGGTAATACTCAAATATCCTATTAAGACCTTAAAACTGTGACAGACCCCAAGCTGCACACGTGGTGTGTTTTAAAATGGACTAGATCACTGTAAGTAGACAGAGCGAAAGTTTAGGGGCTATATAAGACAGTAATACTACTTTTGGATATATATTCTGGACATATTCATATGTTTGAAAATTTTGTGCCCGGAGCAACTTCCGACTTATGTATCTAAAGGGATGTGGGCTACCCTGGTAATTCGCTGATCAATGTCAATATTTTGTTGAATTATAGCATATAGTTTGAGTATATGTACTTGCTCCCAACACTTTTTAAAATTCAAATTATTATCTTTTTGAGTATATCATTAATAAAAGGTCAGCTGGTAACCTGTATATACTTGAACTTTTGCTTATAAGTATAGGGCCTCATGATAATTTCCAAAAAATAAAGTGTTGCGTGATCATAAGCTGACATCACTGGAAATTACCATGTGGAAAAAGTATGGTAGTTCAGTCACAGTCAACATATGGGTGGTACTGTTTCAGTGTAAACTATAACAAATAGTATTATACTTGTGAATTTGAGGTGTGATTTCTGCCAAAATTATAGTCGTATATCTCGCTATGGAAACCCTTAACCTAATTGCATTCTGCTAGGTTGGGGTCTTTCCAGTGACCTTTGCTAATTCTAAAAAAACAGTGCAAGGATTTCCTAAACATAAATTATCAAACAGGAAGCACGCCTCCTCTAGGAATATCTGATGAAAATAAGATGCCTGTATTTCTTCTGATAAGGTGACTAGTGAGTACAAAGCTTCTGATTACATCTGTCAGTGGCAATACATACAGTGAAGTGTTTGTCATCACCAGTATAAATTCTGCTGTTAATTATCATTATATTCCATTGGACACGGAAAAAAAAAATTTAGTTAGAAAATGTAAAACGTAGGTGGAAGTTGAGCTTTCAAATACATTTTCAAACAAAAAATTCAAGACCCTAGAGGTTGTATTTTCTCTTTCATTGCGGCGATGAGGTCATTTAATATTCTATAAATCCTTATAACGTGACATTTAAAATTTGCTTCCCTCAATACAGAAACAATTAAAATCATAATTAAGATTCAGGCATCAATCATGGTGCCTGCAAAGACTAAATTTGCGTAGACATTGACTAAATAAATGGTTTAATTTTTTGAATATTATACATAAATGCAAGCAGTCCTTTTAATTATTGTAAACGTAAATGCAATATGATTCTGACTAATATTTATACGGTGTAACCGTTGGACCGAGCTAAGCATGTACGTAACTCCGTGTCCCGAGTGGTAATCATAATTCTGTTAAGTACGGTAGATTATGATTCATTTAAAAATATATATATTGAATGAAATTTCCTTACGCTAAACACCTAGTAACATCTCAATATTAAAGGAGTTTATATGGGGACAACAGTTTTACATGATCCGCCTATTCATTGAACGTGGGAAATAAAACGCAAGGCGACGTAAACTGTGCATTGTGACGTCACATTTAGCCTCAACTTTTTTCTCCTTTTCAAAGTAAACAATTATAAACAACAATAATACATTCCTTATGCAATGAAAAAGGCCGTTAAAACTAAACAAAATTAATCAATAGATTCAAAATGGTAAAAATTAAAGTAACTGTAATTTTATCGTATATTCTTATTCAAAGAAACTCATGAACTCGTTCATCTATTTAGTCGTATTACGGTTTTATATGTATTTATTTGCTAAAACTTGTTACAGTGATAATTATATTATTCACTTTGAACAAACTGAGTGTTTCAATTACGAATTGCACATTAGAGTCTTCTATTATTGGCATTCAAAATAAAACACGAATAACTGTTGAAGCAGGTAATGAAAAAATAAATGGCGGCGCCCATATGGATCACGAAAATTTCAGTGAACATATATAGAGATTATCTCTTTTTCTTTTGCAGATTTTGACTTTTTTCTTTTACATACGTGTTACCTTTAGAGCCTTGCTTCGCGGACGGGCCTTTGGCCCGTCCAAGCTTCGCTCGGTATGAATGGTACATATTTTCGCTATGTCCAAGGTCACATAAAATCCGCAGAATTTCGTACCAGCGGACTTAAAGCATGCAAGCAATTTTCATGCACAATTCAGCAGGATTTTGTATCCGCGGACCAAACCAAAAATGATAATCTATGAAATTACACTGTATGACACATTACAATTTTCTATACAGTATTCATGCTGATGATCATAGTATATTGTGGAATAGCGGGATGTAATACATCGTCGGATACGCATGGCTGATTTCGTCTCCTACGCTTGAGTAGAAGACGAGATCAGCCATGGGTATCCAATGATGGATGCAATATTCTTTGATGAGGAACTGTACTGGAACAGCTAATTCTTCATGTTATCTACAATTCTGTATACACAATTTTAGCTGCATGCAAATTAAGTTCATTGTTAGTGTATTTCTAAGCAAAGTCAATATATACATGTACCAATGAATTGAACATAATTATTGTCAAGATATTGAAGACAAAAGGATTCGGCACAAATTCTTAAAATGCCCTAGATTCGGTGCCTGCCCAGTATTATATACGACAGGAAAAACTACAACCTCCGGAATTAATTCATGTTCTTGACCTACAGAATTATCATATGGTTTTGTTTCATAATGAACAAAAAGCATCCTTGAAACACTCCATCCTGCTAAATGTAACACATATAACTGCCATAGTGTACTATTTTAATGTAAAGAATACCATTCCCAATAAAAACTCCAATCTTCACTATATGACACAGAATTAAAGTAATCCAAAGGGCAACATATGCAACCAGAAATTAGTTAACAAAAGTTAAATGTCCTAAATTAACAGATGGTGTTCAAAAACTTCAAAAACAGAAAATATGCAAATAATACCACTATCATTATTACACTGTAAGCCTAAAAGTGGTATGCAAATATGTAAAGCAGAGGATTTTACACTTCTCATTTTAAGAAGTTTTGTTGGAAAAGCCAAGCCAATACTGGGAGGTTTACATTTTTCAATAAAATTTGAAAATCAAGTGTGTTGTTTTCCATCAATAATTCACAAGACGTGGTGTTTATTTCTCCAGCTTCATGAGAAAAAATCTTGGTAAAATCATAAATTCATATATTATATGCTGATTAATCATTCTAGATGCAATATATCACATAAAAGTGTGCACTACGGACCTAAACATGAAACCTCAGATATTGTCAAAAAACAAATCTGCTCAACAAATATAGGCAAGTATTATGGAGGCATGTTCATTGGTAATTTATGTGTGACATTTTAGTGAGAGCTAGAACTAAATGCACCACAGCATTCTGTTTGGTTGTAATCTTGTCAAATGTCTAGGCCTGAGGCTAGATGCAACAAGATATAAATTCCGCTTAGTTGTAATGTCTAGCCTAACTGACTTAAATCCAAGCAAAATCAGCGAGTATATGCTTGGATGTGATGCCTATATGGTGGTACAGTGTAGCCATCATTCAAAATCACCACAACCAAGTCAAATCTCACCATCTTCATGATCTTGACCAATATAAAGGCCATGTAAATTAGTTGAAAATCATGAGATTTAAAATAAAAGTTTACCTGTAAAATCAAACAATAATCACTGAAATGAATGACTGCCATTCACCGAAAATCATCTTATGAATAGGCTTATAATTTGTTTTCAGATAGAACAATGACGTAAATGAAGCACTTTCAAGATTGTTGAAATATATCCTGAACTTGAAGTGTGACCAAACAAAATATATACTCTGGACCTTACCTACCTATCTTTTACTCTGACAGTCTTCTTACTTTTATTTTGTTTCTGGTTGTCTCTGGACTTTCTTGGGAAAAAACCCTGACAAAGCAATCTATATTTAGATTCTACTTTCACTTTGACTTATGCTCAACTTTCACGGCCTGCATCCAGCGTTTCTCTACGAACAATAGTATATGTCATTTCTTGAATCATGTAAACTGCATGTTTCTTGTGAGCTTTTGAAATCCGCCATACTTTTCGAGAAGGAAATAATACGAGGAAATTCTTCCGTGACATTGTTTTGACTGTGTAATAAGGAAATGTAACCGGTGGGATCAAAACGCCCCGGTTCTTGGCATAATATGGTTTACATAGGGGCTTTTTTTTTTTTTTTTTTTTTTTTTAACTAATCATGCAGTCATGTTTGAATTTGATTAAAAAAAGAAAAACAATAGTTCCACTTATCTGAAATACCCGAGACGAGGCTAGTTATTGTCCGATTCGAGATGAGAGCATACTGTACATGTATGTACATATTATTATAATATAGACGACCGAAGATGAATGTTTTTCAGATGAAGGACTGCTCCGAGATTCGGTGAAGGCGTCCTGTCCAAATATTCAGCCGAGCCAAATCTCAGCCGAGATTTTCCTCGATATTACGAGATAATTATCTCGTAATTACGAGATCTATTCTCGTAATTACGAAATATTTTTTTCGTAATAACGTGATAGGGGAGTGTAAATTTATTTTTTATATGATACTAATAGGCTTTCGTAGATTATGGTCCTGCTGTTTTTATCAGATATTGATTGATTCGAGTTTATTCAAATCATGAGCCTGGGTTGGGCCTTATTTTACATGGCAATATATGGGAAGTATGAGAAATAATGATAAAAAAAAAACTTAGATATTTCAAAACTATGAAAGCCCATTTTCATAGTAAATAATAAATAAATACGCGTTCAGAAATGTTCGCAAATAAACGCTCAGCTTTTGCGTAAAAATTCCTAGAATTCGCGAATAAACTCATAACTATCGCGTTATAACGCGAAAGTTTCGTGAATATACACGTATATTTATATTACAAATCGCATTTTCCTCTATGAACCAACCATATTTCAGCGCGCGACACAATCTGTTCACATTGACTATGAACGGATTATGAACTAGCTAGCTTAATCTCGGTTGAGATTCGGCTCGACTGAATATTTTGACTGACGCCTTCGGTGAAGGCGTCGGTCCAAATATTCAGCCAAGCCTAATCCAGACCGAGATTAGAACTAGCTTAAAGCACGAGCGTAATGATTTGGGGGGGAAAAATAGAACATCTGTTACAAAGATCTCGCAAGTCACACCTTTGCATTAAGATTATAAACTTACGTGGATTATCATCCCAATCTTGCGGTCTCCTACCTCCAAAATATAGTGCACCTTGCAATGCTGATAAAAGGCAGGGTGAGACGAAATGTGAATATTCAGCAAAACAGAATCTCAGCCGAAAAAAAAAAAGAACATCTGTTACAAAGATCTCGCAAGTCACACCTTTGGATTTTAAAGATTATAAACTTACGTGGATTATCATCCCAATCTTGCGGTCCCCTACCTCCAAAATATAGTGCACCTTGCAAGTTGATAAAAGGCCGGCCGGGTGAGACGAAATGTGACGTCATGTCTATGTGTTGACGTACGTCACAATAACTACTGTGACAGAGGCTCAGTCTGATTAAAATCAGATATTCATTACTCATTATCATATCGTTGGGACCCATCGATATCAGTCTGATTAAAATCAAACCCCATCATATTCATTATCATATCGTTGGGGTCTGATTTTAATCAGACTGACAGAGGCTATGAGTTCGTTTTATGCAAGAAAATAGAAGCAATGTAAACAAACGGTGTTTTAGTAAATGAATATAAATATAAGAAATGAACATCACTTTTGAGCTATTAATATGAACGGATTTGGATTTGAGGCAAATTCTCTGTGAATTAATAAGTATCACGTTATAACACAAACCTTTCAAGAATAATTATCATATTATACGCAAAACATTTTGCATAAACCTTGCTTAAATGAACTCTAATTTATCGATTAAATGCGCTCAATAATAGACAGTCTGATTAAAACTACCCCCTCCTCCTTACACTCGTCAGGGTCTGACAGGCATCACAAGGAGGTCATCTTTACACGACCTCTGCATCTGACCAATCGGAGAAGAGCTTTTCCTTCTTGGGAAAGTCTTTCGGAACTCTTCAATAGGAGATAAAAAAGTTGATTCAGAAATGGCGGCACCCGGTGTTCCCGGGCTGACACCTCAGAAAATTTACTTAATTGACAATTTTTGTATAATTTGTGGGTTTCGTTTCATACAAACTGTCAAAAACAGTGACGGAACTGAAAGCTCTCTTAAATTCTTTAACAAGAAGTTGAAGTTGACAGCAGATCGTATACGATTGGTCGATACATGCATCGGGGAGCAAATCCTGACGAGTGTAAGGAGGAGGGAGTGGTTTTAATCAGACTGAATAATAGATAAATTGCATATAATTTGTTCATTACGATGAAGAAGAGTAAAGAAAGACTTGTCCTGCTGTACTTTGTATTTTTGTACGTGCTCATTTCCTAATATAATTGACAGCTATATGTAAACAGATAATCTTACTGACCTTTCATTCCTTTGTACTTGTGTAAAAATAAAACCCAAATTATGAAAGATCTCCACATATTTCATTCCCTAGAAAGCGAACATTTCCATGTCCACTTCCATTTCCACTGTGCCGTACATGTTCTTTTTAGCTCACTTGGGATTTCAGCTTTTCTGATCACCCGTTGTCCGTCTGTTTGTATATTTTTCACATTTCGACTTTTCCTCCAGAACCATTGGGTCACCTTCAACCAAACATGGCAAAAAACATCCTTGGGTAAAAGAAGATTCAAGTTTGTTCAAATGAAGGTCAACTCCTTTGTCCAAGGGAGATGTTGGCGAAAATACACTGACAGATTTTAAAAATCTCCAGAACCAGCTGGCGAATTTCAATCAAACTTTGCACAAAGCATCCCCAGGTGAAAGGAATTCAAGTGTGTTCAAATGAAGGGTAATGCTACCTTCAAAGGGGAGATAATCACGAAAATGCAAAAATATGGTTGGGTCATATAAAATTCTTCTTCTCAAGAACCAATAGGCAAGATAATTTGAAAATTACATGAAAGCTTTCTAACATAGTGTAGATTCAAGTTTATTAAAATCATGGCCCCCAGGGTTAAGGTGGGCCACAATACTGAATAGGGGATCAAAGTTTTACATACGAATATATTGGGGAAATCTTCTCAAGAACCACTGGGTTAGAAAAGTTGAAATTTTCATGAAAGCTTCCTGACATAATGCAGATTCAAGTTTGTTAAAATCACCCCCCCCCCCCCCCCCCCCCCCCCCCCCCCCCCCCCCCGGATAGGATGGCGCCACAATAGGGGATCAAAGTTATATATGCTAATGCATGTATATATAAGAAATATCTTTAAAAATATGAATGGTCCGAATTTTAACAATTTTTTCCCACCTTGTAAAAACGCTGTGAACTCATCGCACATGCGTATTTATAAGGCTGTACGGCATGTCATACATTATTTCACCTGATTTAACCAGAATTATTTGATTTTAAATCGGTGTTTACAAACAACAGTCACGTGTCCAGTTCATCGATGATCTTATCTGTGTAAAGCTGTGTATTTTGTTACAACAGTATCGCGTCATAACTTTAAGAGAAATAAAAATATCACATACCTCTTAATAATTTGTTGTTTTACGCTCTTTCAGTCTTAAAGTTAGACAGTTGCGTTTGACTTATACATGTATGTACCTCATGTTGGGATTCCCCTGACCCGCGTGGGGCTATTTATAGACGCCTAATAGATGTATAATTTATGTGTACCGCTATTATTTACTTTTTGAATAATCTTCTCACTGTTTTCTTTTACATGCAAATGTTTTCACGCATGTAATTAAGGGAAAGTTAATAACTTAAACTAATTAATCTGCTTTAAAGTAATTATGTACAAAAACAATACATGATCATACAGCTTTAAAGTAGTGCTAGGTTTTATATTTTGTGTATACATTCTTTACGAGAAGACCTTTCATGTGAGTCACATTGATCTAATGATGTGTGACTTGTGACCTTGACCTAATGTTTGACATACTTTTAAAGGGGAATTAGCTGTCATTTTGTCACAAAAAATTGAATTCAATGAAAATTGCTCTATATTATATATTTCAGTAATGACGTAAGTATTTAATTATTTTAAAACCTCAAAGCAGGCACACGAATGTGTAATTTTGGTGATTAAATAATAATTGTCTTGCAAGGCAATGGTTCTTATATATTTCGTTACACTAAAAGTGGTTTTCTAACAGTTTTATTAGGTTTCTTTTGTTTTTGTACAGAATAAATGTTTTTATTAGTCATTAATATATTTTCCTATGCCATTGAGAGATTTTGAGAAGAAAAAGGTTGCCGTCGCTTTCACAGCTAATGCCCCTTTGATAAAAAAATCTTATCTATTCAATATGTCCCGATTGATTTAAGTTAGATTTTTCAAATCTTGTAGTCCCCTGGGGACCCGGGTTAGAATAGGTCCCCAATAACCCTTGCTTATCGAAGAGGCGACTCAATGGGGCGGTCCTTCGGATGAGACCTCAAAAACTGAGGTCCTTTGTAACAGCAGGTGTGGCACAATAAAGATCTCTCCCTGCTCAAAGGCCATAAGCACCGAGCGTAGGCCTAAATTTTGCAGCCCTTCACCGGCAATGGTGACGTCTCCGTGTGGGTGAGATATTCTCGAGAGGGACGTTAAACAATATTCAATCAATCAAATCTTGTATATAAATTTCTTATGGCAAGACCTTTCATTTCATATCATGTCCGTTGACCTTGAACTCTGAGTTTGACCTACATTTCAGTAAACATAACCTATTAAGTATATATCAGGAACTATTTTAGGTAGGGCATTCATATTTTGTATAAAAATTCTTTATGGTAAAACATTATGACACAATGGTGTTTGATCTTTTGACCTTGGAGTTTGAACTACTTTTTAAAAAAAACTAACCTATTTAATATTTCCTGAACTATTTAAGGTAGGACTTTCATACAATGCATTTTGAATGTAGATTCCTTATGGCAAAACCTTATTATACTTTGGTGTTGACCTTGAACGACGACAGGGCCAAGGTGAGTGATGTGGCCCAAGGGCCTCTTGTTTACATATATTACAAAAACTACCAAAAATTGACCAATTTTCAATAATATTCTTCTGTACAACCACATATGTAAGAAAAACTAAATGCATAATGATGTAGAGCAGATAGACATTTCATGATCCCCGGGGTAGAGGTTCTGACTCCAGGGCAGGGCCAAACTTGGTATTTAGTATTTATGTGTAAAACATTTTTGTAAAAAAAACCCATCTTCTTGAATGCTATAAAAAAACATTTAAAAAAACATCTTTAATGCTATTGATACTAAATTGAAACTAAATGGATATTTAGAATGAGCAGGTCGCCCTTTACCAACATTGTAAATTTCATGATCCCTGGTGTATGGAGCGCCAAATTAACATAAACTCAAATAATTGAAGATATCTTCAATTATTTGAAGATATCATCAATTCAATTATTGCTCTCTTTAATTGAATTAATGCGCGCATTAAATCAATTATTGCTCTCATCAAATGAATTAATGCGCGCTTCAATTCGATTATTGCTCTCATCAATTGAATTAATGCGCGCATCAATTGAATTAATGAGAGCAATAATTGATTTAATGCGCGCATTAATTCAATTATTGCTCTCTTCAATTCAATTGATGAGAGCATCAATTGAATTAATGAGAGCAATAATAGATTTGATGCGCGCATTAATTCAAATATTGCTCTCTTCAATTCAATTGATGAGAGCATTAATTTCGTAGAAATATTGCTCGCAATAATTGATTTAGAGCTCGGTATAAATAATTTGATGATCTCTTTAATTCAATTGAAGATATCTTTAATTATTTACAATGCTTTTGTATAAGGAATTAATGCGCGCATCAATTCTTTTAAAGAGAGCAACAATTCAATTAAAGAGATCATTAATTCAATTGTGGATATGTTGAATTGAAGATATCTTTAATTATTTAGTTGCTCTCTCTAAAAGAATTATTGCTCTCTTCAAATGAATTAAAGATATCATTAATTCAATTGAAGTGAGCAATAATTGAATTAATGCGCGCATTAAATCCATTATTGCTCTCATCAAATGAATTAATGCGCGCATCAATTCAATTATTGCTCTCATCAATTGATTTAATGCGCGCATTATATCAATTATTGCTCTCTTCAATTGAATTGTAGCGCGCATCAATTCAATTGTTGATATCATTAATTCATTTGAAGAGATCATCAATTCAATTAAAGCGTGCATCAATTCAGCAGAAGAATTAATGCTATCATCAATTCATTTAATGCGCGCAATAATTCAGAATTGAAGATATCATTAATTATTTGAAGAGATCTTTAATTAAATTGTTGCGCGCATCAAATGAATTGATGATATCTTCAAATAATTGAAGATATCTTCAATTATTTGAGTTTATGTTAATTTGGCGCTCCATACTGGTGAGGGGTAGAAGTTTTGGTATCAGGGTGGGGCCAAAATGGTCAGTGATTAAATTGATGATAAAATTATTCCTGTAACCATCTCTCCACCCCCAACTTATAAGTGGGGGAGGGGCAACTAATGAAACAAGATGTTCACAGAATTTATTGGTTACCTGAGTATTAATTAAAAGTATCACAAGTCTCAAGGATTGCACAATCTTGAATTAATGATTTCCTGTTCTGGATATCAAAGCTCAATTTTAATAATTTAGCAACAATAAAAAATTAGATGTGTTCTTAAAATGCCCCTGAATACTGATGAAAGACTACATAATACAGTGGAATCATCATTGTTCTGGGGGGATTGATGTTTGTGGATTTAGTGGGTCACTCTTACCCACAAATTTACGTGTCCTCGAAACTTTTGTTAAAATAAGTAAAGTTATCTCTCCTAGTGACAGATTATCACTTACCCACGAAATTACGTCCCCACGAACCAGCAAAATTTTGCTTGCCCACGAACATTGTCCCCCATGAATCAAAATAACTCCACAGTATATTTATATTACAACTATACGATTATTTTGGACCTGTCCTGGGGTCAAAACCCTGGGTTTGCGAAATTCACAATTTTGATACATCTCTTTCTGCTTTTCCTAAATATGCATTTAGTTTTCATACCATATCAGCAAATTTAAAGAAGTCTTTTAAATGATAGACATTTAATCATGACCATTTTGGCCCCATCCTGGTACCAAAACCCCTACCCTGGGATCATCAGATTTACATTTCTGGTAAATGGCTACCTGCTCCTTCTATCTTTGCATGTAGACTCTATTTAGTATCAATAACATTTCAGATTTTATTTAAATGTTTTTACGCATGAACACTATAAATACGCCAGAGATTGCCTCACCCTGGAGTCGGAACATCTACCCCAGAGATCATAGAATTTAGAGTGTTGGTAGAGGCTCATGTGACTAAACACTCCAGCAAAAGGTACAGTACAAACACTGCATGTTCTACTTCGCTATCCATGTTGGGATTCCCCTGACGCGCGTGGGTCTATTTATAGACGTCTATTATGGGATGATTTATATATATATGTAGCCACAATATTTACTTACTAAATAATATTCGCACTGTTTTCTTTTACATGCAGATGTTTTCAACCATGTAATTAAGGGAAAGTTAATAACTTTATAAAGTAATTAATCTGCTTTAAAGTAATTATGTACAAAAAAAAAAAAATACATGGACAGCGGGTCATACAGCTAGTAATTCCACCCTCCTGTGACATCATAAAATTTAACAAAATCAATGATTTATTTAGATTTATGATTGATATTACCATACATTTTGTTCAGTCTTTTCCAATGGTTATTATAAAAAAAAAATCTTGTTAAACATAAAATAATTCGAAAGTCTAAGTTATACATGAATAACCAATAATATGTTTCAAAATATTGAATCCAAGGGCAATAACTCTGTTTTCATTGAATCCTTTATCAAGTTCATTATGCGATAGATTTTCTTTATTTTTTACAGAAATTTTGAATATTTTGTAAAGAAACAGTTTCATGAAATTATTATAAATACTATTACATTGTTTTAACCAGTTTTTGTGAAATTTTCATGATGCTGTTGAAGGAAAATTGCAATTTTACGACATTGCTATATGATTTTGTGTATGTATGTCTCGCATCTTAAAAAGTGTGATGACCTATATATTTATTTGATAGTTTATTAGTTTTTACTATAATAAATTGAAATAAATTCACATTTTAAACTTTTATCAGATGATAGTGCGAGTATTGAGTTACCTTCAGAAAGCATATAAAATTACTACACACCGGGCTTTGTTTCCATGGTAACAGATCAAAAAGAATTAAATCATTTATGCGATTTGTCACTTTGTTTTATAATTGTACAACTTTTGAAGAGTGCATTGAGCATTTTCATGAATAAGATACAATTCTAGCCCCAAAATGATAAATGATACTTATATTTATTCGTCAAGTATTGTAGTATCACATTTATTAGAAATTAAGATGTTAAGTTTTTTCTTTTTCTAAATTCAATACAATATTTTCAATATCCCGGCGGGTTTTCCACGGTCCTGCTTCGTCATAAATTCATTGTTACATTAGCCCGAACCTGGGGCGCGTTTTACAAAAGAACTTACGATTTACGACAAACTTTACAGACTGGAATTTTCCAGTTTATTGTAAGGTCATTCACTGCAAATGCAAAATATTTTTTCTAAAATATTGAAAATTAAACCTCACAAAAGTTTTACTTCATTCATTCAAAGTAATAACTGTGTAATACAATTTAAGACTTGCGACTTGTTGTTTTGTAAAACCGGCCCCTGTCTTATACATATATACTACATCTTTGAAATAAATTCCCTCTTCTTGCTCCATTGTTTGATGTTTGTTTACATAGTTGAACATACAACTGTAACCTTCGCGACAATATAAAGCCCAGTCAGTGGTGGATCTAAAAAAAAAAAAGGGGGGGGGGGTACCGTAAAGTTAGTAAAAATGACAGTAATAAATCTGTTTTATGTGGACGTTATGCAGATATTCCCCAGACAAAATTAAGACTATTTTAAGATATACTAGAAAAGAACCCTTTTTTATTCTCTACATTTCAAAGTTCATGCGATAAATCGCTCTATCAGCGCAAGTAGATGTTATATAGCATTGAAATATAAAGTGTATACATGTAACTAGAGAGCATTGTCAGGTTTATTTTTAAAAATGCTTGTGAATGTCATAAAAATTTCTAGCTTCGTTAATGTCGAATAACCTTGTCTTTGAGGATACTATTCACAAACAATGATCGATTATAACAGCATCAAAATAAATCCTACTTTCCCCAGCAAGATTCGCAGAGATTACATGGTCACAACATAATTTTGATGGAAATTAACCGTAGCGCATACTACATATGCAATACTTGTGATTATGTATATATAAAAATTGTAGACTTTTATGATATCAAAGAAAATAATTTATAAATGATCATTTGAGAAACATTATTATTATTTTGTCATAGAGATTTACACATACGCCGCTTGACGCCGGCACAGGGCCCGAACTCTGTGATACCATAAATATATTTACAGACTTGCTAATACTACACTGTGATATAGGCTAGATATAGTATCTCGTGTTTGCAAGCTTAGAGTGATTGATGGTATCCGAAATGAAGGGTCTTTTTAAGTTTACATGATAGAATTAAGTAGCCATGGTAACTTTGGGTACTATATACTGATATAATTTCCTCTGGCGGGGAAATATATGACCCTTGTATTCAAGAACTTCGTCAACATGGACTTTATGTGGTTTTGTTGGTGTGGTTGCCAATGCCAGACATCCTGATAGTTTGCCCTATCTCATACAAGCCTTAACTCCAGAGGCTGTTGAAAGCTACTTTTCTCATCTCTTTGAGAAGGAACACTTAACTACTCACAAATACAAAGGTATATATGAATCAACAATAATTTTGAATTATCCCTCTAAAACTGGACTTTGTATACCTACATATTTTATATACGTTGTCAATGTTAGACAACCTTCAGAACACCAATGTGTCACATTTGTATCTCTATTTTATGCTCATGAGAAATGAGTAAAAAATATATTGATTTACAATTTATTATTAGTCTCATAAGCACTTGCACAATAACATTTTAACAGTAATAGTATAGCACAATTTATGCACATACAATTCTCCTGACTGCTCAGATTAGATTAATAAAACTCAGTAGAATTAAATCCAAATGTCAGAATTAAAGTGTTACACAAAAAAATATACAACGTATCCCACTTTTGATTCACGCAAAGTTCTCATAGCATTCAGAGTCCAGTTCTAAATCCCAACAAGACACAAAAATTGCTGTCAAATATCAAACAAGTACTGCAAACACAGATCACTCTAACTTGCCCGTGAGAAACTACACTGGGCAGCAACTTGTGCCTGATGATACTTATAGGGTTGTATCCTCTCGTTGTGGAAGTTTAGCGTGGCTGACACGAAGTTAGGGGGATCGGAATCGGTATCCACGGCGCGCAAGATTTCCCAGGAATGAACCTGCGCCTGTAGCCAGCTGCGGACGTAGTATTGTTTGTAAAAGTACATCACGGTGTGGACCACGGTCTTGCATCCCATGTAGTGAAGAGCTTGTTCTTTTCGGCCTAGCTGGAGAGACCTTTCAATCTGACGTTGATGTCTCTGAATCAACTTATCTGAAAAACAAAAACAGAAATTGCATTAATCACATTAAAATATCCTGTGTCTTACATTAGAGTGTTATGAAAGTACATTACACATCATCATGTTTATTGTTGATAGGGATTGACTGAACTAAACATCGGTACAAGACATCTAACAATTTTACATTATATTGTTGTCTGATAGAGATTTACCCCCCAATAAGAATCCCTGCTAGTTTGGATCTCTTTGTAAATTCAGTATTGCATTGTATCAGTATAACTTGCAGATCATATATCCTTTATTTATATGAAAACCCTATTACAGCATACTAAGCAATTAATTTAATACAGTTTTGGAGCAATTTCTTTATATTCACAATTGATTGGGGGAGGGGGGTTGAGTTCTAATCTTAAAATAACAAATAATAGATATATACCATATTCTCAAATTCCCAATTATTCCTCAAATTAAGATATGGTTACAATTAAGCAACTGTAATAATTATTTTTGGTCCTCAGTTGTGAAATAATTTTTTTAAGACAAATGTACAGATGATGTTCAGGTACAAGTAATCCTCTGAATAGTTTTTGATAAAATGATATACATGTCGAGTTACACTGTATTTAATATTAGAAAGTGATAGGAATTGGGGTTGGGTGTAAAGAATCCCATGTTTCTTATATAAGGTTAATTATACCTTGTATCATTTAACACAATAGCATGTTCAATAAAAGCTTACCTAACAGAACAATCTCTTGCCTGGCTCTTTCATGGTATCTAAGTTGTCTCAGCAAACTGTGGGCAATATCAATATTTTCCATTTTGGTTCCAGAGGAGAGATCAGGACAGTATCAATGTGTGAAGCAAAGTTCAGTTTTGATGCAACTTTAAAAAACACCCCTCTTATATAGGTACTGTGTTTATTTGGAGTTACTCATGGACTCTCATCAATCAAACTCATGAGGCCAAAATTGGGTAATTAGCCTACTGAGATCAAAGGAGGACTCCCCTGTGTAAACACTGGTCTATAGTCCACAGCTTGGTTGTTTAATTACAGACCTAACTGAGTGCATTAGTGTCACTTGTTAGTTACTCTGGAATTTAATGATGGTCAATTTCATACAATTATACAATTATGTTTGAGCAATTTTAACACATTAAAGAATTTAATGTGGAGTTATACTTGGTTATTAGTGTTAAAAAATATAGCTTCTGTGTTCTTGTTTTTTATATAATTGAATTTAATTAATACTTTAGTATGTAATAGAAAGCAAAAGATTTTAAAAATGCATTTAATACATGTATGTTTGTTATGTATGTCTATTCTTATCATGTTAAGTCGGTACTCTCAATCTTTCTTCTTCTTTTTTATTGGTTTTTGTACACATAATAAAGTACATGAATACAACAAGTCATAGAAAGAGAGAAAAAGAGAGAGGCATGTTTTAAGTAAATATTAAGTTCCATCTGTTCCATTGAGTATCAATTTTTTTTTCACCATTTTTTTTCCCTGTTGTACTTATTCGTTTTTCTTTCACTATTTTTATTTGATTTCATTTTTTCTCTTTTGTATGTCATTTAGATCCCATTAACCATCCCACATTTCTATTTTGTTAGAAATAGTACTTATATAACTTAAAAAATATAATTCATATCAAGAAATCATAATACTTATAATCATTATATTTGGAATGACTTATCATCCTTTTACTTCATATCTATGTTGTAATTTCTTGTGTGTATAATTATGTGGACTTTACCTTGTACCTTAAAGGAGGAGGCTTATATAGGCATTGCCTGCTGCCTAATCCTTATTATGTTATTCATAATAAAATACTGTTTAAATAGATCCAATGAAGAGATAAACTTTAGATGTTTTGTTTAAGTGTTAAAAATATAGTTGCTGTGTGGGTTTTTTTTTGTTTTGTTTTTTTACATAATTGGATTCAGAGTTTTTATTGTATATAGAATTATTTTGTTGTAGAAAAATGAAATCAACATTTTAAAAAATTGGAATTGTAGGTATGATGTCCCTGGTGTGTGGGGAATAAATTTTGTTCTCCAGAATGGTTTAGGAGGAGGGGGGGGGGGGTAGCCTCTCTAAGGAGTGACCCTCATGTAAAGGGAAAATCTAGTATACATGTTGAAAAACTTTCATCTGTAGATTGTAATTAAGCCACAATAATTCTTTATTTTTATTCTGATCGATTTGATATACTGTAAACATAATTGAAATTTTGTGAAACAATCTGACATGAAATTATATTGGGATTTTATATATTTTGATATCCCGTTCAAGTTCAAACAGAAAACCAAATAGAGTACTGTATATGACTTTCTTGTAGGGGAAAGCCATGGGACAGATGCTTTTGGACTTTGAAATACAAAATGTGCCCAACTTGGTGGAAAAAATTGAAGAGAAATACAGAAGATAGTGTATGATTGTGAAATGATGGGGAACAAACATTATATTTACATTTTTTTAAAAATACAAAACAATGTGGTGTGATTGTGAAATGATGGTTACATTTAAGAAAAATACAAAAGATTGTGTGTGGTGTAATTGTGATTTGTATGCAAATGATGGGATGGGGGGGGTGGGGGGTGAAATGGCGTCATCCAGTGAGGGCGCCCAAGAGTCGCCTGAGAGTGATATTCATGAAATACAGACAATAGAGTCTCTCAAAAGATCAATCAATGACTTGAAATCAGAAAATACAACGCTTACAGATACAACCAATAAAATACAATCAGATTTTGTTTCACACGCAACACGATGCGAGCCTTCTCGCAAAAACACCAATGCACACTTGAAGAAACTTGATGGTCTTGATTTCACTGAGTACCAAGTTGTGAGCAAGAAAATGAATGACGAACTATCAAGAGTATCTAAAGTATGTGTTAACTTACAGAAACAAATTTCAAACACAAAAACACAACAAGAGCAACGCCAACGTGGCATTATACGCCCGTAGATTTTGCTCAAGGAAGACATATTTCAGTGGGATTAATATTTTAGTGAAGTTAGCACTGTCCTCTGTGAGCTAATTCATTATTATGCTTGTAGAAATGGATATCAAGATATAAAGAGGGATAGCCTTAGAATGCACTACTTCATAAATATGCTAACGGTTTGGTTTGTATCCTGCCCACAAGGTTTTCCTAATAAGTGATACTGCGACCTTGACCTTTGACCTTATAAAACAATAGGCACCTTCCTCTCATCATGATGATCAAATATACCAAGTTATAATATCCTGGAGCTTACGGTTCGGTTTGTATCCTGTCCACAAGGTTTTCCTAATAAGTGATACTACGACCTTGACCTTGAAACACAATAGGCACCTTCCTCTCATCATGATGATCAAATATACCAAGTTATAATATCCTGGAGCTTACGGTTCGGTTTGTATCCTGCCCACAAGGTTTTCCTAAAAAGTGATACTACGACCTTGACCTTTGACCTTGAAAAACAATAGGCGTCTTCCTCTCATCATGGTGATCAAATATACCAAGTTATAATATCCTGGAGCTTACCGTTCGGTTTGTATCCTGCCCACAAGGTTTTCCTAATAAGTGATACTACGACCTTGACCTCTGACCTTGAAAAACAATAGGCGTCTTCCTCTCATCATGGTGATCGAATGTACCAAGTTGTAAAGTCCTAGGGCTTATGGTTCAGTTTGTATCCTGCCCACAAGGTCCGGACAGACGGACACACAGACAGACGGACGACGCCATACCATAATACTACTTCGACGGGCGAAAAAAAATCGTATGCTTGAGCTATTTCCCCGCAGAGAACCCCTCATCCATCCGAGGTGGAATTTAAAGGGGCGTCACACCTGAACAAACAAGCTAACTGTACCTATGCAGTCAGTGCTGATTGTTCCGTTATGCACCAGCCCACACATGCCAACAGTAAACATGACCCTCTCGAAACAATGAGACCGAATACACAAGACTCGTCCAATCGCTCAGATAAATCTGTATGTCGCTCTGTATTATTCTCCGTCGCTCTGTATTATTCTCCAGCATTCCGAGCCGTAAAGTATTATCTATAAGATTATACTAATTGGTAGAAAAATGTTATTTTAATTTAAAACACAAAAATAGCACTTTTTATATCTTGAATAGAATTTAAATTGGTTGCCATGGCAACAAAAAATGCATATTGAGCAGCTTTACAAGGTCTACGTCAGAAAAATTTCACTTTAAACATAATATTTGGACCATAAATATTTAAAGTAATTCCACCCTCCTGTGACATCATCAAATTTAACAAAATCAATGATTATTGTAAAAAAAAATCTTGTTAAACATAAAATAATTCGAAAGTCTAAGTTATACATAAATAACCAATAATATGTTTCAAAATATTGAATCCAAGGACAATAACTCTGTTTTCATTGAATCCTTTATCAAGTTCATTATGCGATAGATTTTCTTTATTTTTTACAGAAATTTTGAATATTTTGTAAAGAAACAGTTTCATGAAATTATTATAAATACTATTACATTGTTTTAACCAGTTTTTGTGAAATTTTCATGATGCTGTTGAAGGAAAATTGCAATTTTACGACATTGCTATATGATTTTGTGTATGTATGTCTCGCATCTTAAAAAGTGTGATGACCTATATATTTATTTGATAGTTTATTAGTTTTTACTATAATAAATTGAAATAAATTCACATTTTAAACTTTTATCAGATGATAGTGCGAGTATTGAGTTAGGACACATCGCATGTTTTTAAACTTTTTAATTTTTTCAGCAAAATTAATTCATTTCATGCCTAAAACTACTTTACATGTGTTTTAAAAGAAACAGTTTGCGTAGTTTTCGAGTTTGAAAGCGATGAAATTCAAATCTTGCGATATGCATATTTTCTTCGATATTTTACGCGCCATTATCTGTGACGTCATATGCGACCTTGAGCGAGAAGATTTGAAAACAGTTAGCCATTTCATAAACAGATTAGATTTAATTGACAAACAAACAATTATCACATTAACGGCTTGTAAATAACACTGCATTGGGGTGTTTTGTGCCGTTTAAGGGTGTTCTTGCTGTCAGTAGAGATTATTTGGACTGTGTTTATTTCAATTTTCGAAGGAAGGTATGAGGGACAAGACGTGAATATTTTTTGTCGGCGCAACGACTTTGCCATAAAAAAACCCAGTAGAATTTGTCCCTGTACTTTTTCAAACAAGCTCTTGGACAAAGACGTATATAAACTGCGAGAAAATGGTTCTATCGAAGCTTCGCACTGTTACATATAGGCCTACCGCATATGCATTCCTTTCTGCTCTCAAATTCAATACACACTCGCACCAACTGACCTTCACCTTGTCACAACATATAGGCAGAACTTTGCTAGCAGTGTCTACCAACTGGTAGTTTTAAAAAAAGAAATTTAAAGATAAAAGATATTAGAATATAACCTAGTTTGTCGACCAATCAGATTTCAAGAAGTTGTTCATTAAGTGGCTCACTTATTCATTAAGAATTCCCAACAGAGAGATATCACGTGACTGACTGTGATTGGCTATTTGAAAATAAATTTTATGACATTGTAAATGTTCCCAGCCAATGAAAAACTAGGTTACATTCTAAGCCAGTTAGAGTATATTAAGTGAAATCTTATTGGATAAGAAGGGGCTCGCTCACTAACGTTCGCTCCGCCCCTTCTTATCCATTAAGATTTCACTTAATATACTCTAACTTATACATAGAACTTTCAATTATAAATAATAAAATATGATATTTCCCAACTTTGAATTGAATTATAATGCTTTCATATTTTTTTTTTTAAGGAACGCGTACGTGTTTACAACAACAGCACGCCGCGCTCCCACTTCCTAAGTAACAACGTGTAGATAACAAAATATAATGATTAATAAAATTGCTTGAATAAAATAATTTAAAAGTATTGTGATTTTCACAATAAGTTTGATCATTTTTATTATATTTTCCCCCCGAAATGCACCCGTGACAGTAGGCCTAGTTGTCAATGCTACATAATCGTATTATAATTTAGGCCTATCTAACTTCTCCAAAAATAAATTTAATAATAATTGCAATGTTTATTTTAGAAAAGCAACAACGCTAATTACAGTTGTTTACAGAAATGGCATTACCAAATAGGGTTTAGACAGTGATCCCATGTAAACATTATTTACTCACAAATTTATGCAGATTTCATACTCGCTTTCCTCGCTACATTTGGGTCGCTATTTGTATGCACTGGTGGCTAAAAGATATAAGACTCGGGAAATTTGTCAACATCGAAATAAATGTTATCCATGGTAAATAAATTAGGCCCCTAAAACCCGAGTTTTTAAAAAATATCTAACACTACTATTACAACAAGTTGATCGACGAAGGTCGCATATGACGTCACTGTCCACGTGACTACCTATCTAATTAACTAGGCTTTTTGAAATCGGGGCTTAGATTTAAGTCCGTATTGTGGCAAATTATCGCAATACTTCAGTGAACGAACTATTACAATTAATTTCTATAAGGATAAGGAAGACAAAATGCATATAATTCTGTATACTTTGAAAACACGAGATGTGTCCTTTAACTGATTATTCCAGTCACAAAAAATCAAATTTTCATCCCAAATGATTCTGAAAACAATTCATTTGTAATGAATGCCAATAAATTCTACCACAAACAATTCAATTGTAACAGTGAATATCTAAACATCTTGTATACTCTTGGAGTCATTTATTTAATATTTCAGCATTAGGACTGACAGGAGTAAACAAATCAGTTAATACTGTACACATGAACAGTAATCTCCCTTACATTAATTCATTTACCATCATCACACATAACAAAGATTCATTATCTTAGTCTTCAAAACACTTAAAAAAGAGAAGCACCAGTCTTCTCCACCCCGGTGGCCAATCCCTGATAGCGGAGTGTACAATTACATATAACAGAAGAGATGACACTCTCACAACTCTTCACGCTTGGTTTTGTTTTGTTACACTACCCCATCCTAGAAAAAGTGTTCAAATCATGCATGGATTTTCTGCTCCTCCATATTCATGCCTCAGATCTGCCATAATCTCATCCAAACACAACTGTTTAATTTTTTTCTGTCCTGCATTGTTCCGACTTTGTACTACATGCCGGGTGTTACAATGTAGTTCTCTCCTATCATATCTCTTATCACAATTCAATGTCCTATGGTTAGACCAAGTTCCCGTCATTCCCTAATCTCTCCTCTTCATTCTCCTCTCAATCATCAGACGGGTTGAAGAGTTCACAGAGTCCACTAGTACCCTCTCTTTGCTCCAGCACGCCTGCAGACTTGGGGGGCTTGATTCTAAATATTGGGGGAAGGTCTCTGTATTGGGACTCCCGCTTAAACTGCTCACCCACATTTTTCTGTAAGAGGTAAATATTGCTTATTTCTTAACTGTTCAAATATAATACCCGGTAACCACTAATTCTGAATAATGACAAGAAACAACTGAATGCTTACATAGCCTGGCACAGTTTTGTTGCAAAAATAACTTGTTCATCAAATCATAATATATGCTACAGATTTAGTATTAGACAAGAGGCCCATGGGCCAAATCGCTCACCTGAGTCACCTTGGTCCATATCAGAAGACTTTCCATATATATTTGCATGTATAACCGTAGTCCCTATTATGGCCCCAAACCTACCCATGGAGGCCATGGTTTTTGCAAACTTGAATCTACACTATGTCAGAAAGCTTTCATGTAATGTGAACTTCTTTGGCCCAATGGTTCTTGAGAAGAAGATTTTTAATGATTTTCCCTATATATTTGTATGTAAAACTTTGATCCCCTATTGTGGCCCCATCCTACCCCAGGGGGCCATGATTTTAACAAACCTAAATCTGCACTATATCAGAAACCTTTCATATAAATCTCAGCTTTTCTGGCTCAGTGGTTCTTGAGAAAAAGATTTTTAAAGATTTTCCCTATATATTTGTATGTAAAACTTTGATCCCCTATTGTGGCCCCATCTGACCCCCGGGGGCCATGATTTTAACAATTTAGAATCTGCACTATATCAGGAAGCTTTCATATAAATCTCAGCTTTTCTGGCTCAGTGGTTCTTGAGAAGAAGATTTTTCCTATATATTTGTATGTAAAACTTTGATCCCCTATTGTGGCCCCATCCAATCCCCGGGGGCCATGATTTTAACAATTTAGAATCTGCACTATATCATGAAGCTTTCATATAAATCTCAGCTTTTCTGGCTCAGTGGTTCTTGAGAAGAAGATTTTTAAAGATTTTTCCTATATATTTGTATGTAAAACTTTGATCCCCTATTGTGGCCCCATCCGACCCCCAGGGGCCATGATTTTAACAATTTAGAATCTGCACTATATCAGGAAGCTTTCATATAAATCTCAGCTTTTCTGGCTCAGTGGTTCTTGAGAAGAAGATTTTTCCTATATATTTGTATGTAAAACTTTGATCCCCTGTTGTGGCCCCATCCGACCCCCGGGGGCCATGATTTTTAACAATTTAGAATCTGCACTATATCATGAAGCTTTCATATAAATCTCAGCTTTTCTGGCTCAGTGGTTTTTGAGAAGAAGATTTTTTAAGGAATTTTCCTATACATTTGTATGTAAAACTTTGATCCCCTGTTGTGGCCCCATCCGACCCCCGGGGGCCATGATTTTTTCAATTTAGAATCTACACTATATCATGAAGCTTTCATATAAATCTCAGCTTTTCTGGCTCAGTGGTTCTTGAGAAGATGATTTTTAAAGATTTTTCCTATATATTTGTATGTAAAACTTTGATCCCCTATTATGGCCCCATCCAACCCCCGGGCGCCATGATTTTAACAATTTAGAATCTGCACTACCTAATAAAGCTTATCTATAAATTTTATCTTTTCTGGCCCAGTGGTTCTTGAGAAGATTTTTTAATGACCCTACTCTATTTTTACCTTTTCTTGATTATCTCCCCTTGGAAGGTGGCCTGACCCTTTATTTTAACAATTTAGAATTCCCTTTACCTAAGGATGTTTTGTGCCAACTTTGGTTGAAATTGGCCCAGTGATTTTCGAGAAGAAGTCAAAAATGTTAAAAGTTTACAGACGGACGGACGCCGTGATCAGAATAGCTCATTTGAGCTTTTAGCTCAGGTGAGCTAAAAATGTATCTAGCAAACTTAATTTTTGGAAATAAGGTCAAGTATAAGGCAAAACGCTTATTTTTTACCATTCTATGAGAAAAATCCTTAGATTGGTCAATTTGGCAGATAGGGCAAAGACTTTTCCAGCTATTTCTAGCACTATGATGAGGTCAATAGGGCTTGGGTATTATTGCAAGTGTTAATTATACCAGTACAAATCTAAGATGTGTTACAGAAATCATTGATACAGACTGTTCATTATGAAGATACAATAAATGAAATCACCACTTTGCCAATCCGACTTTCCAGGGTTCGAAATTAACTCATGTCCGTAAGTCCGAGACTAGTAAAAAACGTGTCGGACTAGTGAACTCTCTATAGCACTAGTCCATATGGACTAGTGAAAATCCGGAAATCAATCTTGAATTGGTAAAGATTTATAGCAATATTTGTCTGAATCTCTTAGATGTTTGAACTAATGGTTGATTACCTGCATGGTCAAGTGTTTGCATGACTATGACAGTCTGATCTTCCAAACATATGGAGTGCGTTCGAGACCGCTGTTCTTCGAACGTGCACAAATTGTCAAATTCCTGCCGATTCCGAACACCGAGTACACATCACGAGAACGTGTTCTGGGTGCAAAAATTGCAAGTAGTGTGGTCTGAGAACATGCACGTTTATGCGCACATGTTCTCGTCATTCGCAACTCTAACACAGTAGTTCATAACATTATACTATAGCTCGTGACTTGGTCAATCGAGTGAATTTTATTGACTTTATTGATAAAATTTCGAACTCCTGTGACTCTAAGATCTGAGCACCAAAACAACAGGAACGTCGATCTCGAACGCACTTATGGACGTTTATAAAAGGATTAACTTGGAGGTTAATATTGTATGCTTCTGAAGATTTTGTATGCGAAATAAAATATGGTGGTCTCTTTTTCTTCTGTAGGTGTCAGAAATTGAATTGTTTGCAACTGTGATGTGTTTGGTTTGATTAAAATGAAGATCATTTTATGATATACTGGACGGACTAGTGAAATGCTTTGCGGACTAGTGAACATCACTAGTGACTAGTCCGTACGGACTAGTGCTTGAAAAAGTTAATTTCGAACCCTGCTTTCAGATTGTTTACTGTTTATCATCTACTATGTTGGTTTTACGTATTGGCTGTTTTCAGTAAGTCTATTAAAATTGATTAAAAGTAATTATATCGTTTGTTATGTTTCATTTGCTTTAAATAATTTGTATCCATGCCTAATATTTCAATGATCTCATTTATTCATGTAAAATATCTAAAATAATGAAGTGAATGAATACGAGCTCTAGAGCTTGTTTCAATAAACCATGTTTCATGTCTGAGTTATCTTTCTTTCCCCTTACTTAATCATTATCCATTTCCTTACGAACTATAAAATGCAATTTTTTCATCTTCAGAGGCAATTCTTTTATACATAGGCCTTAGACAGGTTGATTTGGTGCATTGGGTAAAGTCAATTAGCTAGCGAAAAAAAGTTTCGACCTTATTACCAAAAATTACAGTGATGATTAAATAAATGTACAGTGTATCTAACAACTCAAATATTCTAAGCAAAACCTACCCCGATTACACCTGACAACATCTTCTTAAATGCCTCTCTTCGCTTTTTATCATTTCCTATTTGCTTCTGCAATGCTGTCTGGAGGATTTTAGTATCGAGATCCTGCAATTCACAGCAAAAGATAATCTCAATGTACACATGTATTAACCTGTATGAATCATTCATAGTTTCAACAATTCATGTGAAAACTACGGTGGAAACTGCCATATCCGACACTTGTGCAATCCCTTTTGCTGGGCATTCTGACCCTATATTCATTCTCAATGTCATGTTTTCTTTCTTTTTTAACACTGTTTATTCCAATACACTGTGTATTCCGACAAAAAACTGTGTCCCAGTGAATGTCGGATTAGACAGGTTTCATTGTTCTTGCAATTTTCATACATTTACCATAAACTGTTATCATTATGTGTTTTAGGGGGTCGAATTGCATAATCATACCTATGTGATACATATGGTCTTGCATGTTTTTCCTTGTCATTTTGATCCCCTCTAGTTTAGTTTGTCATAATTATAATTTCATCATTTTCAAAATAAATGACATTTTTTTCAATTCACATGAATGTCCTATTTTCACTGCCTTTTTAAGTTTCAAGCAAAGATTAGCAAGGTAAAATCAAACTAACTTAGGAGCATAAATATATTTCAGATTAAATTCTCTTTACACCGCGATTCTGTAAACATCGAGTCCATCAATAATACCTTCACATCTGATGGTTTACAACTAGGAACTTGCAGCAGAACACTGGACAGATCAGGAAAGGCTGGCCTCTGCAATTAGAATTCAAAATGAAGAATTCAGCAGTAAACTACTTACACCAGCACAACTAATACTTGCAGAATTCTGTATTTGACTCACCATTTGTTTGTTTTTGTTGTTGAAAAATTTGTCAAATGTGCAACGAAGTATAATCTGCTTTATTTTAAACCATTGTAACAAAGAATAGTATTTGGCGACTACTGCTTACCAGGAGTTCATACATCTGCGTGACGAGTCCCAACAAGAGACTCAGTGGACCCTCGTGTTGCCCGTGCATCTGTAGTCCGTAAATTCCACTGCACAGGAAGTTAGACGCAACATCCAAAGTCATGGTACCATTACTGAATAGCTGTATAGAGTAAAATCAATGTACAATGTAATTTAATACGAATGATCGGAATATCTCTTACTATGTCAGAAAATGAACAGTTTCACTGCATGCTTAATAAGTAATCCATTTAGTATGCTACAAAGTTAGAACAGGTTCTGGGGCAGTGAGACTTAGACCAGCTCACTTTTGATCAGAGTGTCACTACAACATTCCTACTATCATAGTGAGACTTAGATCAAAAGTAAGCCTGTCTTAAGTATTATGGTCCTAGAGCCAGTGGGAAATTAACTCACACCACATTCACAAAGGATAATTTAACCTACTAACAAAGTGGGTCAAGTTAACTCGCACCACATTCACAAAGGATAATTTAACTCACCATCAAAGTGGGTCAAGTTAACTCGCACCACATTCACACAGAATAATTCAACCCACTAACAAAGTGGGTCAAGTTAACTCACACCACATTCACACAGGATAATTTAACCCACTAACAAAGTGGGTCAAGTTAACTCACACCACATTCACACAGGATAATTTAACCTACTAATAAAGTGGGTCAAGTTAACTCGCACCACATTCACACAGGATAATTTAACCTACTAATAAACTGGGTCAAGTTAACTCACACCACATTCACACAGGATAATTTAACCCACTAACAGTGTGGGTCAAGTTAACTTGCACCATATTCACACAGAATAATTTAACCCACTAACAGTATGGGTCAAGTTAATTCACACCACATTCGCATAGGATAATTTAATCCAATAACAAAGTGGGTCAAGTTAACTCGCACCACATTGACACAGGATAATTTAACCTACTAATAAAGTGGGTCAAGTTAACTCACACCACATTCACACAGGATAATTTCACCTACTAACAAAGTGGGTCAAGTTAACTCGCTTGAGATGTGAAGTGGATAAACCTGGATCAAAAGCAGCATGATGTGAGTTACCAGTAAGCAGCAACTGTTACTATCATCAAAGTGGAATAATAAATTACTTTCCTCATTATATAGCAGTTCATGTTGCTCTGTTTGACATTGGTTAAGTTGACCCACTTGAGGACAGTGTGAATGTAATGTAGGGTAAACATCTTATTTCTGTGTAACCTGGATACTGTCTGTGTGAATGTAATGTAGGGTAAACATCTTATTTCTGTGTAACCTGGATACTGTCTGTGTGAATGTAATGTAGGGTAAATATCTTATTTCTGTGTAACCTGGATACTGTCTGTGTGAATGTAATGTAGGGTAAATATCTTATTTCTGTGTAACCTGGATACTGTCTGTGTGAATGTAATGTAGGGTAAATATCTTATTTCTGTGTAACCTGGATACTGTCTGTGTGAATGTAATGTAGGGTAAACATCTTATTTCTGTGTAACCTGGATACTGTCTGTGTGAATGTAATGTAGGGTAAACATCTTATTTCTGTGTAACCTGGATACTGTCTGTGTGAATGTAATGTAGGGTAAATATCTAATTTCTGTGTAACCTGGATACTGTCTGTGTGAATGTAATGTAGGGTAAATATCTTATTTCTGTGTAACCTGGATACTGTCTGTGTGAATGTAATGTAGGGTAAATATCTTATTTCTGTGTAACCTGGATACTGACTGTGTGAATGTAATGTAGGGTAAACATCTTATTTCTGTGTAACCTGGATACTGTCTGTGTGAATGTAATGTAGGGTAAATATCTTATTTCTGTGTAACCTGGATACTGTCTGTGTGAATGTAATGTAGGGTAAATATCTTATTTCTGTGTAACCTGGATACTGTCTGTGTGAATGTAATGTAGGGTAAATATCTAATTTCTGTGTAACCTGGATACTGTTTGTGTGAATGTAATGTAGGGTAAATATCTAATTTCTGTGTAACCTGGATACTGTCTGTGTGAATGTAATGTAGGGTAAACATCTTATTTCTGTGTAACCTGGATACTGTCTGTGTGAATGTAATGTAGGGTAAACATCTTATTTCTGTGTAACCTGGATACTGTCTGTGTGAATGTAATGTAGGGTAAATATCTTATTTCTGTGTAACCTGGATACTGTCTGTGTGAATGTAATGTAGGGTAAATATCTTATTTCTGTGTAACCTGGATACTGTCACATACTTGTCTGACTGTAGACCAACACAGAGAAACTGATTTGTTACAGGCAATGGTGTCCCTCCATGACAAGGCCCCAAACACACACATCATCACCGACGGGTAAACACTCTGTAAACAAAACACACATCATTATCAGCAATAAATAAATACTCTGTAAACAAAACACATACATCATCACCGACGGGTAAACACTCTGTACACAAAACACACACATTATCACGGACGGGTAAACACTCTGTAAACAAAACACACATCATTATCAACAATAAGTAAATACTCTGTAAACAAAACACATACATCATCACCGACGGGTAAACACTCTGTAAACAAAACACACACACATCATCACCGACGGGTAAACACTCTGTATACAAAACACACACATCATCACGGACGGGTAAACAAAACACACATCATCACGGATGGGTAAACACTCTGTAAACAAAACACACATCATTATCAGCAATAAATAAACACTCTGTAAACAAAACACACACATCATCACGGATGGGTAAACAAAACACACATCATCAAGGATGGGTAAACACTCTGTAAACAAAACACACATCATCATCCCAGACGGGTAAACAAAACACACATCATCACGGACGGGTAAACACTCTGTAAACAAAACACACACACATCATCACGGACGGGTAAACACTCTGTAAACAAAACACACACATCATCAATGGGTAAACACTCTGTAAACAAAACGCACACATCATCACGGAAGGGTAAACACTCTGTAAACAAAACACACACACATCATCACGGACGGGTAAACACTCTGTAAACAAAACACACACATCATCAATGGGTAAACACTCTGTAAACAAAACGCACACATCATCACGGAAGGGTAAACACTCTGTAAACAAAACACACACACATCATCACGGACGGGTAAACACTCTGTAAACAAAACACACACATCATCAATGGGTAAACACTCTGTAAACAAAACGCACACATCATCACGGACGGGTAAACACTCTGTAAACAAAACACACACATCATCAATGGGTAAACACTCTGTAAACAAAACACACACATCATCACGGAAGGGTAAACACTCTGTAAACAAAACACACATCATCATCACAGACGGGTAAACAAAACACACATCATCACGGACGGGTAAACACTCTGTAAACAAAACACACACACATCATCATGGACGGGTAAACACTCTGTAAACAAAACACACACATCATCAATGGGTAAACACTCTGTAAACAAAACGCACACATCATCACGGACGGGTAAACACTCTGTAAACAAAACACACACACATCATCACGGACGGGTAAACACTCTGTAAACAAAACACACACATCATCATGGACAGGTAAACACTCTGTAAACAAAACACACACATCACGGAAGGGTAAACACTCTGTAAACAAAACACACACACATCATCACGGACGGGTAAACACTCTGTAAACAAAACACACACATCATCATGGACAGGTAAACACTCTGTAAACAGACATAATCAATTAGTTTACATTGTGTGAGTTGTCACATAAGGACATTACAAATTAGTCAAATACGTTATTAACTGAAATTTTTTTTTGCTTCCAAAATAATGAGATTATATAATAACTTGAATGCAATGTAAACTATTTGATTTCATCCAAAATGAAAATATAATACACTGTATGTCGAAATTTTAAGTTCATTCTAATTTCGCTTTCAGACATTGATAAGTTTTGACATCAAGGTCATTTTTTGTATATATAGGAATGAGAGCTACATATTTATCATTAGGGCTGCAATGGGTATCTGAAATAACCGAAAACTGTGGGTCATGTTCTTCACGCCAGGTTCGGTTCCATTTATCTGAATTTCAGTTTTTGTTTGGTTTTATAACAGAATCATGATAACATTTTGTTCATTCATTATCTGTTTGTTACTGTTTGTTTTATATGCTAGTATTTCATGCCTCATGTGAGGTCAAAAAGTGAATTCAAAAGTCAAAATATAAAGTGTGCTTTTAGATTGATTTTCTGTCCATGGCATTGTGGACAAAACAATGACAGTATGCAGAATGTGTCAGACACATCCAAAATATGACACAGGATCAACATCTTCTACACTAAAAGCATGGAGTGGAAACGAGTAGAAGTGACAATGCTGTTTCTATGTCTGCGAGTAGAAGTATAACAATGATGAGTATGGGGCAACTAAAATACAAATTATCTTAAAAAATACAAAAAGACCCAACCCCAAAAAAACTCGAACCTGAACTAAAATCCTGAACTAACCCGGAATTTTTTGGAACCATGACATCCCTATAGATCATGTGTAAACCACTAAAGCCTAAGGGTTGTTAAATAGGCACAGATCTAACAATTGGTTGAACAGCATCACATGGTATGCTAATGAGACAGTCACATGGTCAGCTCTTGGCTTGTTTCAGAAAGCATGTCAAAAACATGTAACACATTTTGAAACTATTGAATCCATTTATATCTCTTTACCATTTGTTTTTGTATTTAATTCATAGTTTTTTTTTGTTTAATTCTATTTATAGAATACATTTAATTAGGTCACGAGTGACCTGTAACTGGTGTAAACAGTTAGCTCTTAGATGAGTAAATTTTAGAGGATCATGTACAACAGTACATTATGTACAATCAAAATTAGAGCCTCTGATAGGCTCATGTTAGTGTAGCAAGTATAGGAGTGGATCTAACATCTAATTAGACTTAAACAAGAGGTACTGTGAGCAATGCTCACTAAGAATACCCCCCGCTTACCCCAATCTCCCAAAGGGTGTTGTTAATAGGTATAAATTACCTCTTTCCTGAGTTTAAAAATATGGTATGCCTTTGTAGAAGAAAATGGAAGATACAGTCCAAACACATATCCATGGTATAAACCTATAATTTTGACCTTGAGATCAAAGGTCAAGGTCATAAAGAGGTCATGAATGTACATGACACATACTCTCATGGTGATACACCCATGTCTTAAGGTATGACTATGTCAAAACCCTATAATCAATTTTGACCTTGAGGTCAAAGTTCAAGGTCATATAGCAGTCATGAAGGTACCCAACACATCGTCTCATGGTGATACACTCATGTGTCAAATATGGTATGCCTATGTCAAAGAACAAAGAAGTCATGGCCCTGACACGAATCCATTGTAAAAACCTTTAATTTTGACCTTGAGGTCAAGGTCATATGGAGGTCATGAAGGTACATGACACATCATATCATGGTGATACACTCATGTGTCAAATATGGTATGCCTATGTCAAAGAACAAAGAAGTTATGACCCGGACACAAATCCATTGTAAAAAAAACCTTTAATTTTGACCTTGAGGTCAAGGGTCAAGGTCATATAGAGGTCATGAAGGTACTCGACACATCGTCTCATGGTGATCCACCTGTGTGCCAAATATGGTATGCCTAAGTCAAAGAACAAAGAAGTTATGGCCCGAACACGAATCTGCACAGACAGACGGATGGACAGACAGACAGAGTGATTCCTATATACCCCCCAGAACTTCGTTCAGGGGATATAATTACATTTTGAAAGATCATGAGATTGGGAGTATGAGAGAACAATAGTGAATTTGCTTATTCAAATAGGGAAAAAATTCGGACCTGGAGATTATTTCAAGAAATAAAATGCCTCAAGAGTTTGAGCCATCAAGAATAACCAGTAGTTTCAAGAATTTAACAGGTCATGCTGCAATAGTAAGGGTTTAAACTCTAACAAATCTTCAGACTGGACAACACATAACACCTCCCACCGTCTGTATAGTCAAATACAAATTTGGATACTGACCTCACTTTTCATACACAGTTGCCCCAGCTCTGTCATGGGTTCTTCTTTATGAGTCACTGGGATGTTCTCTGCATCATCCATCTTGGCATCATCAGGAACTGGGTCTTGTTTTAACTTGTGAAACATTATTCCTGTAAAAAGTGTTCAATACTCGCCGTATATTTTACATACCACTGACCATTTTCCTTAAGGAGAAATAACGCGCCAGAGAAATGTGATATGGATGAAAAGTGGAGGGGGTACGTACAATAATATTTTGAAATTGAAAACTTTCAAATTTTACTTTATTTAGTCAAAAAATGCAGTTTAAGTAGGAAGTAAGCTGAAAATTTTTTTAAAACCCCTGCTGAACTCGAACCCGCAATCTACAGATCAGCAGTCAACAGATTAATCTGCTGAGCTACCCAGATAGGCAATCAAATGTAAACTGCTGGACGTGAACCCGCGATCTGTACAGATCAGTAGTGGACCCGTTAGCCAACTGAGCTACCCAGCTAGGCAATCAAATGTAAAAGGAATATACAAATATTGTTGATATTCATATTTTCATTCATGCTTTAAAAAGAAAGTCGGCCATGATGATGATGTAGTACAGCTCAAATTTCAATGATCATGAGATTGATTAGAAGTCTTAAAATAGCAAACAAGCTGGCCAAAGTTTTTCTCAGTGACCAGACAAGGCAATCACTCACTTAGCAAGATAACTGAATCTTGGATGTCTTAAACATTCACTTCTGGTCCTGCATAACACATTCATGGACTCAAGGTTGATTTTATGACTTGAGTAACCATAATATTAAATACATTTCCTGCATATTTCATAGTACTTGACTTATTTTAAAATGTACTGCCTTGCAATTTGACAAGTCCAACTTTAAGTCTGACTTTTTAAAAATGAGCTAACAAGTCTGACTTTCAATGACCTAGTAAGTCCACAAATTCCTTGGAAAGTTGGCTATTAAGTCATTGATTTACCTACTATCTAACAAGTCAATATATTCTCTGATCTCTTGCTGTGTCAGTCCTGGACTTTCCTAACAAGTCAATATATTCTCTGATCTCTTGTTGTGTCAGTCCTGGACTTTCCTAACAAGTCAATATATTGTCGTGTCAGTCCTGGATTTACCTAACAAATAAATAAATTATCTGGTCAGTTGTCGTGTCAGTTCTGGACTTACCTAACAAATCAATATAGTATCTGGTCAGTTGTGTCAGTTCTGGACTTACCTAACAAATCAATATATTCTCTGGTCATTTGTCGTGTCAGTCCTGGACTTACCTAACAAGTCAATATATTCTCTGATCTCTTGCTGTGTCAGTCCTGGACTTACCTAACAAGTCAATATATTCTCAGGTCAGTTGTCGTGTCAGTCCTGGACTTACCTAACAAGTCAATATATTCTCTGGTCAGTTGTCGTGTTAGTCCTGGACTTACCTAACAAGTCAATATATTCTCTGATCTCTTGCTGTGTCAGTCCTGGACTTACCTAACAAGTCAATATATTCTCTGATCTCTTGCTGTGTCAGTTCTGGACTTACCTAACAAGTCAATATATTCTCTGGTCAGTTGTCGTGTCAACTGGTCTTCAAGTATTTCCTGTGTCTCCATGTTCTCTTCACAACCATCTTCACTGGAAAACAAGAAATCGTGTAAATTACTTCAGTCTTATAAACTTTATACAAGGAAAAGTCTAGTAGCAAGATAAAGCCTTTTCCCATACTTTTCCCCCCTAAATACCAACATAAATTACATCTCAATATCTCACTCTTATAACATTACATCTCAGTACCTCACTCTTATAACATCACATCTCAGTACCTCACTCTTATAACATTACATCTCAGTACCTCACTCTTATAACATAACATCTCAGTACCTCACTCTTATAACATCACATCTCAGTACCTCACTCTTATAACATTACATCTCAATACCTCACTCTTATAACATTACATCTCAATACCTCACTCTTATAACATCACATCTCAGTACCTCACTCTTATAACATCACATCTCAGTACCTCACTCTTATAACATTACATCTCAATACCTCACTCTTATAACATCACATCTCAGTACCTCACTCTTATAACATTACAACTCAGTACCTCACTCTTATAACATTATAACTCAATACCTCACTCTTATACATGTAACATAACATCTCAGTACCTCACTCTTATAACATCACATCTCAGTACCTCACTCTTATAACATCACATCTCAGTACCTCACTCTTATAACATAACATCTCAGTACCTCACTTTTATAACATTATAACTCAATACGTCACTCTTATAACATTACATCTCAGTACCTCACTCTTATAACATCACATCTCAGTACCTCACTCTTATAACATTACAACTCAATATCTCACTCTTATAACATTACATCTCAGTACCTCACTCTTATAACATAAGATCTCAGTACCTCACTCTTATAACATTATAACTCAATATCTCACTCTTATAACATCACATCTCAGTACCTCACTCTTATAACATTACAACTCAATACTTCCTTCTTATAACATTACATCTCAGTACCTCACTCTTATAACATCACATCTCAGTACCTCACTCTTATAACATTACAACTCAATACGTCACTCTTATAACATTATAACTCAATATCTCACTCTTATAACATAACATCTCAGTCCCCCACTCTTATAACATTACATCTCAGTACCTCACTCTTATAACATAACATCTCAGTACCTCACTCTTATAACATAACATCTCAGTACCTCACTCTTATAACATTACACCTCAGTACCTCACTCTTATAACATAACATCTCAGTACCTCACTCTTATAACATTACATCTCAATACCTCACTCTTATAACATCACATCTCAGTACCTCACTCTTATAACATTACAACTCAGTACCTCACTCTTATAACATTATAACTCAATACCTCACTCTTATACATGTAACATAACATCTCAGTACCTCACTCTTATAACATCACATCTCAGTACCTCACTCTTATAACATCACATCTCAGTACCTCACTCTTATAACATAACATCTCAGTACCTCACTCTTATAACATAACATCTCAGTACCTCACTTTTATAACATTATAACTCAATACGTCACTCTTATAACATTACATCTCAGTACCTCACTCTTATAACATCACATCTCAGTACCTCACTCTTATAACATTACAACTCAATATCTCACTCTTATAACATTACATCTCAGTACCTCACTCTTATAACATAAGATCTCAGTACCTCACTCTTATAACATTATAACTCAATATCTCACTCTTATAACATCACATCTCAGTACCTCACTCTTATAACATTACAACTCAATACTTCCTTCTTATAACATTACATCTCAGTACCTCACTCTTATAACATTATAACTCAATATCTCACTCTTATAACATTACATCTCAGTACCTCACTCTTATAACATTATAACTCAATATCTCACTCTTATAACATCACATCTCAGTACCTCACTCTTATAACATCACATCTCAGTACCTCACTCTTATAACATTATAACTCAATACGTCACTCTTATAACATTACATCTCAGTACCTCACTCTTATAACATTATAACTCAATATCTCACTCTTATAACATCACATCTCAGTACCTCACTCTTATAACATTACATCTCAGTACCTCACTCTTATAACATTACATCTCAGTACCTCACTCTTATAACATTACATCTCAGTACCTCACTCTTATAACATTACATCTCAGTACCTCACTCTTATAACATTATAACTCAATATCTCACTCTTATACATGTAACATAACATCTCAGTACCTCACTCTTATAACATCACATCTCAGTACCTCACTCTTATAACATAACATCTCAGTACCTCACTCTTATAACATCACATCTCAGTACCTCACTCTTATAACATTACATCTCAGTACCTCACTCTTATAACATTACAACTCAATACTTCCTTCTTATAACATCACATCTCAACATTTCCTTCTTATAACATTACATCTCAATATTTCCTTCTTATAACATTATATCTCATTACCTCATTCTGCGGTTAATTTGCTGCCACTTCGAATTCAATTTCTGAAAGAAAGAAACTGTACCATCAATAAAAGAAACATTACTTTGCATTTTAAGTTTGATCATTCAAAGCATTTATTTCATTTCATCAACGAAACTCTGTTGTCCCTTACCTGATAAAAATAAGGACACACAAATTCTAACAATGGCATCACAGCTAGTGAGTACAAGTCCTTGGGGCAGTTCACAATATAAGGCTTCAGAATCACTCTTACATCCAAGTTAAGGATAACAGATATTCAGGACTATATCCCAAGCAACATACTTTATACGCCATGCTGATATAAATGATCAGTTTTGTGCTATTTCTTGCAATCAAGCATTACAAACGAAGCAGTTTATCATCTTCCATTGTTTTTCTCTGTAAATTTCATTTTAATGGGGTTATTTTAATTTATAACATTCAGCACATTTTTCTACCACTGACCGATCTTTACAAGGTAAATACCAGTATTCTTTAATCTTTTCCTGATCAGTAAAAGAACAAGTAGGTATTTAAATCAAATACCTTCATTATAAATGAAATTGACTGTGTATGACATTTCACAAAAGCCTCACTATAATCTATAATATTGTATATGACAAATCACAAAAGCTTCACTATAATCTATAGTAATGTATATTACATTTAACAAAAGCCTCACTATAATCTATAATAATGTATATGACATTTAACGAAAGCTTCTCTTTAATTCATAATAATGTATATGACATTGACAAAGGATATTGATGAATGGTTTAAGTCTGTAGTCCGGCAGGTAATCGAGATTGGTGAACACAGTGGACAGGACAGACTGGGGGAGGTTGGGTATGGCATAAAACTCGTATCCTAAACACTGACCGGCATTACCCAGGATATGGCAGCTGGAAAGGGAGAAGAAACAACCATCATTATCATCAACAAATCAAATATCGTAAATGTATTATATTTAGCGTGTACGATATTTGGCAGAAATTGTTTTTTCGACAAGTTAGCGTAGATTTGATTTAGTGCTTTCTAAATGTGCTATATAAAAATGAATATATACGCAAGACATTTAACGATGAACTTGATTTAGCGGTACCTGCTTTCCGCGAAAGGCACTCAATAGAATACGCAGATAAATATAATACGTTTACAGTATAACAAGATACATTACTCAATGACAAGATAATGTAAATGCTTTTTAGTAGGCACTTGTAACCTCAAACACTATATCATCTGTCTTATTGTCTCTCCAGAAACCGAATGACATGCTACATTACAAATGTTAGCTGTCCTACCCATAATCATGCATAGTTGTGAGGAAGTTCTGCATTCTGGTGACTGGGTTCTTACACACTGGAGAACTGGAGTTATCCACACAGGGCATGGGAACACCTGTCCAAATCAAACACAGTTTTAATTTATATCACAAGTCTCTCTATAACACCTCCAGTTGTTGAAACAAGTCAAAATGGCATTTTCATGATGTCCAAACTTTACGATAAAATCAAATCAAATCAAGGAAGCATCAGTGACACAAATCTCCCCCAAAATTTAGAAAAAATACAGTTGTTCAGACTGCTGATGAAATTGGTCAATTCCATCTTACTTATACACTTATGTTAATATATAATACAGTTGTGTCATGTATGAGTTTTTAATGTCTCTCCATTACAATGACCATGACCTTATAAAATTGACCTTGGTTCTGAGTGACGACATTCTGACTAATCATAAGTTGAGCCAAGCATGGTATTCCAATGTCTCTCTGTTCCAGTGCTACCGTTATTACAAATACATCTAACATAAGTGGGACAAACGGACTGACATGCCAAGAGACATGGTGATTCCCCTAAACCCAAAGAAATTTACTTTTAGGATGTATTTGGTCAACGCTCATAAAATTTTAGCTTAGTTTGTGTGCATAATGTATCTAAAGTTTCCAATATGCAAAGTTGTGGCTTAATATTTAAATTATTGTCAAGAAAACCAAAACTGTTTACTATTTTCCACTTTATGAAGGAGGAAAACTCACAGACAAAAGTGAAAATCTGTAAATCTAAACTCAGGGTATGAATCTACTTCATTTCAAAATTTCAAAAGCATTGGTTAATGTTTACTTAAATTATCATCTGGAAACCAATTGTAAATACCCAAATATCTTAACTGACTAATTATAGGATAAACCAAGTTCCTCATACCTAAAATTGCATATTTTTCATTTTCCACTAGAATCAAAAGACTAATTATAGGATAAACCGAGTTCCTCATACCTAAAATTGCGTATTTTTCATTTTCCACCAGATCGAAAGATTTCTCGAACTCTGTGTGCCTTCTCTGTAACATGTCTGGATGCCAGCTGCCATTCATGCTTCTGGAAAAAGAAAATTTACACCCATTTCTGAATTGGTTAAAAAGCAGAGAGGAACATGTACTTTTTCACACTAAATCAGAAAGAAGAAATAATTTTTTCTCATTCCATGAATCTCTTCATTCTCTTTTATAATTTACAATACACAGAATACTGTAAATGCACAACATTTGGCGGCGTATTCGATTTAGCACCTTTCGCGGAAAGCAGCTTCTGCTAAATCAAGTTCATTGCTAAATGTCTTGTGTATATACATTTCTACATAGCACATTTAGAAAACGCTAAATCAAGTCTATGCTAACTTGTTGAAAAATCAATTTACACCGTATATCGTACATACCAAATATAATGCATTTACAGTAAACTAACAATTTGTGAATTTGTTTATGCCAATTTAGAAGTTTTTCTGCTGTATGATTTAAATGAGAGCTGTTGATAACAAGAAGACAGACTTCATAAAGAGGAGGAGGTTTTCCAGCATTCTGCTGACATGTACAGTTGCTGGGTTCTTCAGAATAAGGGAGCCATCATCTCTCTTCATAAGCACGAATCCCCCACTCTCTGCAACCTACACAAGACACATTTACATCCTAAGGAATCACATTCACAAGTCAGGCAAGGAAATATTTAACTTCACGTAAATATTAGTTTCCAAACATGTTTTATGGTGAAATAGCAAAATGTTTGATGTCAATGATTTCCTAGTAAAGCTAACAATTAAAAAATATTCATCAAACCTGCATCTCCTCTGGCCATTTGCTTCTCTTCAGCACAGCCATCAAAATATTTATACAATATGCAATCTACAATATATTAATCATTTGCTTCTCTTCAGCACGGCTATCAAAATGTTTACACAATCTGCAATCTACATAAATCATGACCGAGGCTTACAGTACCTACTTGGAGGTAAATATTGAATTCATTCTAGATATGTTTTTCCCAATGAATTATAAAGCAACTTTGCAGGGGATACGAAATAGCTACAGTACATCCAGAGAGCCTTAATATTCGAGTACGTTATAAAAGAAGATTACTGCTCATACACTTGAAACTTGTAAAATCAAATCCCTCAATATGTTTATTCTTACAATTAAAACTCTATTATGACCCACTGAATCTCAGACAGACCAATCTACAGCCTTACATGTGACCTGTTAATTCCACACGTGTCCTTCGAGCTTGGTTCTACAGGGGCTTGATCCAGGCCTATATAAGACATCCACTTGTCTGATCCACTGAAGGCCCTGTAAAATACAGGAAATAGCTAATTTATATAATCTCTTTGTAAAAATAAACCCGGTAAAATACAGAAAATAGCTAATCTCTCTGTAAAAATAAACCACTGAAGGCCCGGTAAAATACAGGAAATAGCTAATCTCTCTGTAAAAATAAACCACTGAAGGCCTGGTAAAACACAGGAAATAGCTCATCTTTCTGTAAAAATAAATCACTGAAGGCCCAGTAAAATACAGGAAATAGCTCATCTCTCTGTAAAAATAAATCACTGAAGGCCCAGTAAAATACAGGAATAGCTAATTTATATAATCTCTCTGTAAAATTAAACCATTGCAATTTCTTGTCCCAACAACAATTACTCATGTAAGTAAAGGAAAATTCTGCACAGTCTAAAAGGCCATTCTTCAAGAATTCACACAAAAGTAAAGACTGATTTCAAATTTAATTCGATTTTTGAGTCATCAAATTTAGCTAAGTTTTGAAATACACTTACACCTGGAATTGCTCAGACAACCACAGATCTTTGGCTGGTTGAAGGATTTCTACAAGGAATGCAGATTGCTTCTCATAATTGTTAAATCTATTGCTGAAAATGAAAGAACACCACCATTAGCAAACTTACAAAAGGACACAGCTACAGAATTCATCATGATTCCACACAGAAATAGTTTACCACACAAGTATAAGGGCCTCTATCAGTATACATTTCTCCATCTGTGACAGTTGCTCTGTGTCTCTAGAGATGTTCTGTACGTATCGGTACAATTCATCAAACACTGGCTGTAAGAAGAAGAAAAAAAGAACTGTACACCATACAAATTGTACTGTACATTTTTTCATTGTACTTTAGAGAGTCTGTGCTGCTAATGATGACAATAATAATGATTGGTTTTGTATAGCGCTTTTTCCAGCATATGCTGCTCAAAGCGCTTCACAATGCATTATTACCCCGGCAGACCTTATATCAATCTAGAACTTTCTCAGTCTCCTAGGAAGCATACAGTGCAAGCTGCCATTACAAGCGCTAGAGCACTAACATTCTAACAATATCTTTCACTGTCTATAGCCAGGTACCCCTTTTCCACTTGGGTGGAGTGAGGAAATTCATGTAAAGTGCCTTTCCCAAGGACACAACGTCGGCCCTGCCGCGGCCAGGACTCAAACCTACGACCTTTCGGTCGAGAGTCTGACGGCCTAACCACTAGGCCACCGATGCCACAATCAATTCACCACCAGTGTGCATGTTTAGTCGTTTGACATTGTTAAATGACCTTGATCTTTTGGGTCAACAAAGATGAAAACTATGTCATAAAGCTCAAAGGTTTAATTTGACCAAAGTAAACTACAAGACATACGAATCAATATAATATGTTCCCAATCTTTGATTTCATTGACGTAAATATTATAAATTTTTTGAATTCCTCAAAAACAATACGTACAAATATGAGGTCTGTCTGTGTTTTACAAATCGTCACCAGCATCGAACAGGCATGCTGCCGCACGTTCTTCACAGAACGACTCCTGTTACTCTTGTTTTGTCCGGGGAAAGCAAACATTACGCCTGAAAATATCTGTAAAATATATGTAAATATATAAAAATACATCATATCATCCACATATTGAAAGTTTAAATTTTGTACAAAGTGAAATAAATAGAAGTTCTAGTTATTATGAAACATAGCAGATTGATAAATGTAACCCCTGAAATCAACATCTTACCCAACATTGCTGGTACAGTTAACGTGAGACAAATTGATATCTACATTCTCTAACATTGTTGGTACAGTTAACATGATATCTACATTCTCTAACACTGCTGGTACAGTTAACATGATATCGACATTCTTTAACATTGTGCTGGTACAGTTAACATATCTACATTCTCTAACATTGCTCGTACAGTAAACATGATATCTACATTCTCTAACACTGCTGGTACAGTTAACATGATATCTACATTCTCTAACACTGCTGGTACAGTTAACATGATATCTACATTCTCTAACACTGATGGTACAGTTAACATGATATCTACATTCTCTAACACTGCTGGTACAGTTAACATGATATCTACATTCTCTAACACTGCTGGTACAGTTAACATGATATCTACATTCTCTAACATTGTGCTGGTACAGTTAACATGATATCTACATTCTCTAACACTGCTGGTACAGTTAATGTGATATCTACATTCTCTAGCACTGCTGGTACAGTTAATGTGATATCTACATTCTCTAACACTGCTGGTATAGTTAACATGATATCTACATTCTCTAACACTGCTGGTACAGTTAACATGATATCTACATTCTCTAACACTGCTGGTACAGTTAACATGATATCTACATTCTCTAACACTGCTGGTATAGTTAACATGATATCTACATTCTCTAACATTGTTGGTACAGTTAACATGATATCTACATTCTCTAACATTGCTGGTACAGTAAACATGATATCTACATTCTCTAACACTGCTGGTACAGTTAACGTGAGACAAATTGATATCTACATTCTCTAACATTGTTGGTACAGTTAACATGATATCTACATTCTCTAACACTGCTGGTACAGTTAACATGATATCGACATTCTCTAACACTGCTGGTACAGTTAACATGATATCTACATTCTCTAACACTGCTGGTACAGTTAACATGATATCTACATTCTCTAACATTGTGCTGGTACAGTTAACATGATATCTACATTCTCTAACACTGCTGGTACAGTTAATGTGATATCTACATTCTCTAGCACTGCTGGTACAGTTAATGTGATATCTACATTCTCTAACACTGCTGGTATAGTTAACATGATATCTACATTCTCTAACACTGCTGGTACAGTTAACATGATATCTACATTCTCTAACACTGCTGGTACAGTTAACATGATATCTACATTCTCTAACACTGCTGGTATAGTTAACATGATATCTACATTCTCTAACACTGCTGGTACAGTTAACATGATATCTACATTCTCTAACATTGCTGGTACAGTAAACATGATATCTACATTCTCTAACACTGTTGGTACAGTTAACATGATATCTACATTCTCTAACATTGTGCTGGTACAGTTAACATGATATCTACATTCTCTAACACTGCTGGTACAGTTAATGTGATATCTACATTCTCTAACACTGCTGGTATAGTTAACATGAGACAAATTGAGATCTACATTCTCTAACACTGCTGGTACAGTTAACATGCTATCGACATTCTCTAACACTGCTGGTACAGTTAACATGATATCTACATTCTCTAACATTGTGCTGGTACAGTTAACATATCTACATTCTCTAACATTACTGGTACAGTAAACATGATATCTACATTCTCTAACACTGCTGGTACAGTTAACATGATATCTACATTCTCTAACATTGCTGGTACAGTTAACATGATATCTACAATCTCTAACACAGCTGGTACAGTTAACATGATATCTACATTCTCTAACACTGTTGGTACAGTAAACATGATATCTACATTCTCTAACATGGCTGGTACAGTTAACATGATATCTACATTCTCTAATACTGCTGGTACAGTTAACATGATATCTACATTCTCTAATACTGCTGGTACAGTTAACATGATATCTACATTCTCTAACACTGCTGGTACAGTTAACATGATATCTACATTATCTAACATTGTGCTGGTACAGTTAATGTGATATCTACATTCTCTAACACTGCTGGTATAGTTAACATGATATCTACATTCTCTAACATTGCTGGTACAGTTAACATGATATCTACATTCTCTAACATTGCTGGTACAGTTAACGTGATATTTACATTCTCTAGCACTGCTGGTACAGTTAATGTGATATCTACATTCTCTAACACTGCTTGTTCAGTTAACATGATATCTACATTCTTTAACACTGCTGGTACAGTTAACATGATATCTACATTCTCTAACATTGTGCTGGTACAGTTAACATCATATCTACATTCTCTAACACTGCTGGTACAGTTAACATCATATCTACATTCTCTAACACTGCTGGTACAGTTAACATGATATCTACATTCTCTAACACTGCTGGTACAGTTAACGTGATATTTACATTCTCTAGCACTGCTGGTACAGTTAATGTGATATCTACATTCTCTAACAATGTTGGTACAGTAAACATGATATCTACATTCTCTATCACTGCTGGTACAGTTAACATGATATCTACATTCTCTAACATTGTGCTGGTACAGTTAACATCATATCTACATTCTCTAACACTGCTGGTACAGTTAACATCATATCTACATTCTCTAACACTGCTGGTATAGTAAATGTGAGGCAAATTGATATTTACCTTCTCTAACACTGCTGGTACAGTTTCTGTTGAATTTTTCAGGAACACCACTAAGGCTGACAAACATGACAACAAGCTGGACAAAATTAAGGGATCCTGTCAAAATCAAAAAAATTCCTGATTTCAAATTTTATTGAGTGACATCAGCAAAATAGTTATCAATGACAAGTACAATTTGAAAAACATTTTCAAAGATTTACTGTAAAATCAGTTTCTAGCTGTAATAATTTATTATTGTAACCATTCATTGAATTTCACGAGGACCTAATTTCAATGTTTCTGTGGTATGGACATATTCACAAATCACAATCCTCCATGAACTACTTCAAGACCATTAAAAACACCGAAGAACATTAAAACACTAAAGAGCATTAAAATGCAAACTATCAATCAAAACATCAAATCTCTTCCATCATGTAATCAAAATAAGCATACTGATTAAACTGCAATGTACGTTTATCATATGATTGAATTTTCATCAATTAAATATATTTAGCACATGTTTATAGAAATGAATACATGTATATACACAAGTATCTTAGTTGATCTTTTTTCAGTAATAAGTGAACAGAAAGGAAGTCGTAATGGAAGAACTTGTAACTCTTCCACAAATACATGGAGGAGTTTGGTCCCCTTAACTG
>NC_079168.1:11786493-11923993 GCF_947568905.1 Ostrea edulis
CTACCCCGGGGTTCATGAAATTTACAATTTTGGTAGAGGCCTTCCTGCTCTCCATCACCATGCATTTAGTTTTTCTTACACTTGTGTGGTTCTTGAGAAGATTTTTGAAAATTGAAGACCTGAAATTTACAATTTATGTCCCCCTTGTCCCAAAGATACTTCATACCAAATTTGAAAAGTATTGGACTGGTAGTTATCAAGAAGGAGTTAAAAATGTTCAATTCTTAACGCACAACGGATGACGCACGACGACGGATGACAACCGATTGCTACACTCAGGTCACCTGAGTTTACTCAGGTGACCTAAAAACATTGTAAGAATTTTTCATGTCAGTAGTAGTTTTTATGTACTCTAAAGCTATTTTAGTCCTTTTGGTAGCAATTGGCAAATATGACTAGGGCAGCTACATAATGCCCCTTAAAATTGACATTGAAGTAAAGAACTTCAGAATTGTATAATCAAAATGTTTCATTTTATCAAAACCCACATTATATTCTGAAGGTCATCAATTCAAATGAACATGGGGAAATACATTGAGACACTTTCAGATCTTAAAATTGAATGTGAAGGCCACCTTAAGTAAATGCAATTTAAATACCTTTATGGCTAAAAATAGAACACAACAATAAGTTTTATAAAACTGGCACGTACACAAACGCCATGTTGCTTTATACGAGGTAAATCCAGTTAAATTACTTAATGCTTTCATTACTCTTTAAATTCCAATCTTTTTATCATTACTTTATACTTTATGGTTACTACATGCTATATTTTCTTTCAGTTAACAAAATGGCCACTGGACAAGATGTCCTTCGTTGTGACCTGTGTGAGTTAGAACCAGTACAACTGTACTGTGATTTCTGTCAGGTCAGCTTGTGCAAGGGCTGTGTCGGGGAACATATATTAGATGATCCTCTCAAACACAAAGTACTCCAAATTCATCAACGAAAATCAACTCCAATATTTACAAAATGTTACTCGCACGAAAGTAGGGCCTGCGAATTCCAATGCAATGAGTGTGATTGTCCCCTCTGTTCTCAATGCGTATCCTCAGAACAACACCGAGGACATACCTTTAACAACCTCTTGGAAATCTTCGAATCCAAGAAAGAAGAAATACAGAAAGATTTTGAAGAATTGGAAAACAAAATATCCCCAGCTTATGATTCTAGTACAAGGGAGATAGAGAATGAAATAGACGGCTTAGATGTGAAATACGAGAAATTAACAACATCAGTCACAGAACATGGAGATGAGTGGCACTCAGAAGTTGACAGAGTTGTTAACGAATTGAAAAAGGAAATTGATGTGATGAAAAGGAGACATCTTGAATTACTAAAAGAACTGCTGTCTCAAACGAAGCACCTTCAGTCACTGGTTCAACAGGCACGGAGCGATGCTTTACAATTCCTGGATTCCAATGAAGTGTCTTCAGTCGTGGAATATCAATCAAAGAATAAAGAACTAAGCAAACTTCCCACCAGTGTTGAAGTGTCAGTGCCAAAGTTTAACCCGCCGAAGATAGACTGTGCTCAGCTTGCTACATTATTTGGTAAATTAGTCCCAACAAAACAAGAACATGGCCACACAATGAAGTCACTGGAACCTACATCATCATCTTTAGTCAAGCATTTCCTTGATGAACCAAAGCTTATCACAGCCATAGACACTGGATATGAGAAGCTCCATAGTGTTTCCTGTCTCAGTGGAGAAGAAATTTGGGTAGGTGGTTCATCAAAGATAATTAAATGCTTTAACATGAAGAGTTCACTGCTGTGGACCATTACCACAAAGTCAGGAAGTCACCCTAACAATATAACAGTGTCAAGTGATGGGGATCTAATTTACTCTGAATGGAAAACAAAAACTGTAAACAAAGTCAAGAATGGACAGACAAAGGTGGTAATCAGACTACAGGGCTGGACACCTGCCAATCTCTGTGTCAGCTCCTCTGGTGATCTCCTGGTTATTATGTTCAACCTGAACAAAATTTGATGAAGGAGAAATATTTTTCAATACCAGTACTGTGCAAACAAATTGTACAAATGATTTTGTGCCATTTAATAATATCCTGCAGAACCTTCCAAAGGCAATGTATATATGGAAAAGCTGTAACAGTTAACCACCAGTAACAAACAGCTTTTTAAAGAATATTGGGCATTTCCAAGTAGCAGGGTGAAAACCGTTGAAGGGTGTCCTCAGGAAAACCTCATACAGCGTAGAAACACTAATTCATTTACATAGGCAAAAGCACTGTTTTGCTCTTATATCGTTCTCCAATGGGGACAATTCACATCTGTTCAATAGTTTTGAAAAAAACAAAATACTTCTGAAACATCAAGCGCATTTACCATAAATCTACAATACATAACCCAAACATTGGCAGAACGTGTGCATGAATTAGAAGTCAGCCCATCAGACACACACAATATCATTAAAAACATGCAAAAAAACTATAACAGATTTCAAATCTAAGAATTCTACATTAACTGCAGAAATTAATATAAAGCGACATCCAGGCCAATGCCATATCTTGTGAAACTTTTCACGGGGACGGCATAGTCACAGGTGCGAGCCATTTTGAAATGTTGTTGTTAACTCACAGATGAAATTTTGATTTAATACTGTTGCGAATAACTTATTTACAGTGGCCCATTAGATGCAATCTGTCGTATTTGGGTGTAGGGTGGTCTATTTAGGAAGAGTGGTCATTTCGTTTGGGTAGAGAGAGCCCATGGTTGCAGAGTGGCATGAACATCCTGGGGAGCCAGGGGCTGGGCTGGGTGGCTTAGCAGGGGCTCAGGTGCAAAAGCAGGCAACATAGATGGCTCACCTCCTAACAAGGCAGAGGAACTATTTGGGCTTTGCACTCCTTTTAGGCCACTGGTGTACCGTACCCCGGAGGTGCATGGCAGGGGAAGTAGACATATCCTTGACCCAAAGGCTACTGATCTAGCTGCTGGGGAGCTCAAAGCTAGGGGTGGTAATGGCACAGCTGGAAATAGGACTGCACAAGTGAGTGAGTCATGGCTAGACTAGAGGCATTTGGGACCAGGGTAGAGTCTTGGTTGGACTGGTAGTACAGCTGCTGTGGGGTTATCAGGTTCCTTATTGGGGATATACACTCCACGGGGTTTGGCCCCAAAGAAGACAACAATAACCTGGGGCCCCACAGTGGTAATGCAGTTATCCAGTCCCTTCATGCAAGTGTAGGGAGGGACATCCCCAGTGTGGCGAGTATCCCTAGCGATAGTCGGTTCACCCAAGCCAGTGATGGGATAGCTCTATCCCAGGAGGGTCTGTCTGGGCAGTTGAATACAGGCAGGGAGGTGTTGTACAGTCCAAGTCATGAGATATCACAGTAGGTCAAGGTCGTGATCTCCACTGATTAGCCATGTCAAAGCAGAAGGCTGCAGGGATGGTTCCAAGTTTAATCAGTGTGTATCTGTTGGTACATCTCTAGGGACTGGGCTCAAAATAGATTGGGGCAAGTGTTCTGTAAACTATTAGGTAGCTCCGAAGCAGCACGGTTGGCAGTCGTCAGTATATGTCCTGAGGTGAGGGTGCCAGAGAGGCAGAGTGGTTGTGTGTCAAGAGTAGGCAGTGGAGGTTTGTGAGGGTGCCAGTGAGGCAGAGTGGTTGTGTGTCAAGGGTAGGCAGTGGAGGTTTGTGGTCAACAGTTGTGGGTGTTTAGAGGGCCAAGAATGATTTAAGGATCAGGGAGTCGATACATACCAGGGTGCAACCAAGCACAGGTGAAAAGTTATGTGGTTGGCCAGAGGGCAATGAGGCAGGTGTTAGTCACCAAGATGGTTGGCTGGAGGACAATGGGAATAGTGTCAGTTGCCATAGTGCTATTACTTCTCCAGGTAATTCTGGGAATTCCCTTGGTTTTGCTGTCAACATCTTGGAGGCAGGGGCTCAAAATAGATTGGGGCAAGTGCTCTGTAAACCCTTAGGGGGCTAGAGTTTGAATGGTTGGAGTAGTAGTGCTGGGAAGTGGATGACCAGTTCTCAGAGGCAGAGGACGAGTCTGGGTGTGAAGATGCATTCGAATGTAGTGCTGGCGAGTCTTGGTTGTTTCAGGTGGAGATCTATACATGTACATTTGCTGGGGTTGGTGATGAGGTCTTTGTGGGTACACGATATGAGATCAAAAGCCTTTAGGCTTCAGAGTTAGTGCTAGAGACTGTTGCCACGGGACACAGTCTGATTATTACAGATGCATGAACCACAATTGAAGCGGTGGCTTGTCAGTTCCCTGAGGAGTCTGTTCCCCAGGCACCTGACAAATGTACCATTGTGTGTTGGTCTGATGGAGGTTGCGTCGTGTCCAGGTCTCATAAATATCTAGGTCTGATGGATATGGTCCCATGGATGCGGGGGTTGTGTCTCTGTCCCAGTCAGCCTGGTGGGATGGTAGTTTTCCCTCTCACACTGAGATGCTTCCCTCTGACAAACTCTAGGTAATGGATGGAATGGGTTTACTGCTAGTGGCTTCACAAGTTCGAAATGGTCGTTGAGTGCTGGCTATGTGGCCCAGGTGCAAGTGAACCAGGGATAAACCTGTCATCGCAAGGGGGTATGAAAGAAAATTAGTGAGTTATTATGTGAGGGGTTTAAACTCCTCCATACTCTCAGGATGCCAAACTCCCGCCATTGGTAGGCGGGGGTCTTTCCTTGTAGTGTTCCAGCTGCTCTCCTGAAAGTTGAGATGTCCTCTGTGGTGTTTGTCCTGATGCGCCTGTTCACAACAAAACCTGTCATGTGACGAAGTTCGTGACCGAATATGACTCTGTGATGTGACTTTTCTGTTTGTGGATTTCCTGTGATGTGCAGTGTGACCGTGACTTTTTGTGCTGTGAACTACTTTTTGGACTGCTAAAGTGTTATGATTTTATAGAGTAAAGTTTACTATACTGTAAATCACCAGTGTAATTCATTCATTTGCGAGATTGTATTTATCTATTGTCAGCTACAGTGCTGCGGGTTAAACTTATCAGAATGGGACATTCCTCCTCAAAATGGGGGGTGGGGAATCTAGTGAATTTGGGGGGTGGGGGTGGATTTTTTAGGATTGTTGGTTGGGCTCAAAGTCCTCTAATATCACATGTGCTATTTTCTCTCTTACCCGCGAACTCTCAAGGCAAGAAGACGTGCTTTATAGAGCGCAGCATTGTTGTCATTGCATTCGTCTTGTCTTGAATTAGTGTGAATGTGTGAAAGTTAATTGTCGTTTTTCCATGTCTTTATAATTGTCACATTTTGTTATGTAAGAGCATTTTGAGTAGGAACAAGAAAGTTTAAAGGGGTATCAGCTGTCAACTAGGACGTAAAAACTGCTTACTTCTAAGCTACAATGCATGATTAAAATGCTGGAATGCGAGAAGAAAAAACTAAAATTGAGAGTGAAAAAAAAACCCACCTCTAAACGAAATTTATGAAAACTTTGTAAAAATTTCTCTTCAATGAATTATTTGCTTCCATCCATACATTGTGTTTCAGCCAATATTTCTATGTAAACATAAGAAATTCTACTCTCAATCTGGACTCTTACGTGTGAACATTACAATGTCAAAAGAGACAATCACATAAAGTAGGTCTCCAAATATCATAATGGATAAAGTCTTTCTTAATAATCCTTCAATGCACATGTCCTTCATTGCACAGCTACAACCCCCCCCCCCCCCCCCCCCCCCCCCCAATTCTTCTCATAATTGAAAGGTACCAAGAGGAAAATCATATTATTATTAGTATATCATATATACCAATATTTGTATATAATTATCTAAAAACTACATGTTTTAAAAGACATCGATAAAACAATGATGAATTCATTTTGTAGTTCCTAGGGTGAAGTTTTGTTAAAGTAAAAACATATCCTTTCAGTGCCTCACAGATTGAGCAGAGTGGTAAAAAATGCTGGAAAACTTTAGTTTATTTTGATAAATCATGCCAGTCTCCCTGTTCAAAATATCGTCTGCTACAGAGCAGTGTAGACTGCTGCTTATTCTGATAACATGCACTGCCATATATGCAATTTAAATACCTTTCTGGCTAAAAATAGAATTCAGATAAGTTTTATAAACTGGCACCTACACAGACGCCATGTTGTTTTATAGGAGGTAAATCCATTTAAATTACTGAATGCCTTCATTAATCTTTAAATTCCAATGTTTTTATCATAACTTTATCATTTGTATGCTGCTAGAAATGGTTACTACATGCTATATCTTCTTTCAGCTAACAAAATGGCCACTGGACAAGATGTCCTTCTTGTGACCTGTGTGAGATTGAACCAGTACAACTGTACTGTGATTTCTGTCAGGTCAGCTTGTGCAAGGGTTGTGTCGGGGAACATATATTAGATGATCCTCTCAAACACAAAGTACTCCAAATTCATCAACGAAAATCAACTCCAATATTTCCAAAATGTTCCTCGCATGAAAGCAGAGTTTGCGAAATCCAATGCAACGAGTGTGACCATCTATTCTGTTCTCAATGCGTGTCCTCAGAACAACACCGAGGACACACCTTCAACAACCTCTTGGAAATCTTCAACTCCAAGAAACAAGAAATACAGAAAGATTTTGAAGAATTGGAAGAAACACTATCCCCAGCCTACGATTCTAGTACAAGGGAGATAGAGAATGAAATAGACGGCTTAGATGTGAAATACGAGAAATTAACAACATCAGTCACAGAACATGGAGATGAGTGGCACTCAGAAGTTGACAGAGTTGTCAATGAATTGAAAAAGGAAATAGATGTGATGAAAAGGAAACACCTTGAATTACTAAAAGAACTGCTGTCTCAAACGAAGCATCTTCAGTCATTGGTTCAACAGGCACGGAGCGATGCTTTACAATTCCTGGATTCCAATGAAGTGTCTTCAGTCGTGGAATATCAATCAAAGAATAAAGAACTAAGCAAACTTCCCACCAGTGTTGAAGTGTCAGTGCCAAAGTTTAACCCGCCGAAGATAGACTGTGCTCAGCTTGCTACGTTATTTGGTAAATTAGTCCCAACAACGGAAGAACATGGCGACACAATGAAGTCACTGGAACCTACATCATCATCTTTTGTCAAACATTTCCTTGATGAACCAAAGCTTGTCACAGCCATAGACACTGGATATGAGAAGCTCCGTAGTGCTTCCTGTCTCCGTGGAGAAGAAATTTGGGTAGGTGGTTCATCAAAGATAATTAAATGCTTTAACATGAAGAGTTCACTGCTGAAGACCATTACCACAAAGTCAGGAAGTTACCCTAGTGACATAACGGTGTCACGTGACGGGGATCTAATTTACTCTGACTGGAAAACAGGAACTGTGAACAAAGTGAAGAATGGACAGACAAAGGTGGTAATCAGACTACAGGGCTGGACACCTGTCAATCTCTGTGTCACCTCCTCTGGTGACCTCATGGTTACCATGTTCAGTGTTGATTACAAACAATCCAAACTCGGGATCAACAGAGAAACAAACCATTCAGTTTGATGAAGAGAACGGTAAACCTCTGTTTTCGGGAAATAAAAAAATTAAATACATTTGTGAGAACAGGAACCTCGATATCTGTGTGGCTGACTGTGCAGCTCAGGCTGTGGTGGTGGTCAATCTGGATGGTAAACTCCAATTTAGATACTACAGTCATTCTTCTACTACAAAGGGAAAACCATTCAAACCATTCGGGATAGCAACAGACAGCCAGAGTCATATCCTGACATCAGACTTCGACAACCACTGTATCCACATCCTTAATCAGAATGGACAGTTCCTCCGTTACATAGATAACTGTAATCTAAATCTGCCTCATGGTTTATGTGTAGACAACAATGATAACCTCTTTGTAGCTGAAAATCAAAATGGAAAAGTGAAGGCAATCAGATACTTAAATTAGAGTCTTATACTGAACATGTCTGAACTGTGTTGACTAATGACTGGTGCATGTAATCTTATTTCTGAGAATCTGATACAATAAATATTTTAAGGTACAATAAAACAATTTTACCTGCTACAAGACTAAATTTTGGCATCACACAATGATACACATTACAAATTTATTTATACAATTCCCCAATTAAATCATATGCATATCTGTATCAAATAAATTAGCATTTAAAACAGAAATATACCTCTCCAAATTGCTGAAATGATCAATTACTATATATATATAATACATGTGTGTGTGTGTGTGTGTGTTGCAAATGCAAAAATTATAAATTACTATGGCAAATATTATACAAAAGTACGGAGAATTGCAAAGTTAATTCACAAAAAGCCATCATTACTATCTTAAAGTGTATATGTTTTCTTCAAATTTTCAAAATATTATATTCAAAATGATTATACTTGATGAAAGACGTATGTGTTTGTTAAACACAAACATTTATCAACAATCTAAGCTCCCTCGTGTCATTATGACCACGTCCATCAGGTATCTGCACATAACTAACAATATTATATGGGGTAACTACTATGAAGATGTCGGGGTATAATGTAGCACATATCATAAATTGAGTATAAACAGGCAAAACGCCATTTCCGACATACAATGTCAAAAAATCAGTTCACAAGAATTCAATCAATAAAGGTATTTAAATATCAACAACACTGCAGGTATTGATTATTTTGGAAATTTATTCGTTGAGAAAAACCATGCCAAACAAAGTTATATCCAGAAACTCAACTTGCTGAAAGAGTAGGAAACATTTTTTATGCGTAAATTATGCAGAAATTTGCGTTCACGGAAACACTGTACAGGTATTCAACAGTATAATAAGACTATGTAAAATTCCCCCTTTAAGGGTGGAAACAAAGAACTGACTAAGGTGTCCAGATAGGGCCAAATGCAAAAGCGTGACTGCACGTTAGTCACAACATGCCGTCACGCTAACAAACAACGCACCTTTGTGCTCTCATGCCAACAAGCAACCCACCTTCATGCCAACAAGCAACGCGCCATCACGCTAACACAATTTTACACAACTCTCCTTCGCGCTGACAAGCAACGCGACTTCATGCCATCGCTTGTTGACGTGACGGCGCAAAGGCGTGTTGCTTGTTGGAACGTTGCTTGTCGCCACGAAGACGAGTTGTGTTAGCGTGAAGGCGCGTTGCTTGTCGGCGTGAAAGCGTGTTGCTTGTTGGAATGACGGTGCGAAGGTGTGTTGCTTATTGGCGTGACAGCGTGTTGTGACTAACGCGCAGTCATGCTTTTTGCAATTGGCCCTATCTGGACACCATATCTGACAGCTACCGACCCATTTCACTATTGTCCTCTGTATTCAAAGTTTATGAAAAAAATCATCCAAAGGATTATGAATGTAACATTCAAAGAGAAATACTCTAAACCTCAACAACAAGGTTTTCATAAAGGCTTGAGCTCAATCACAGCTGCAATTAACTTTCAGGAAACAATTTTACATGACATTGAAAACGAATCGCATGTATATACTTGTTTCCTAGACAGCCGAAAAGCCTTTGATACATTATTGAGAAAGGGATTACTGTGCAAAGTCAATGAAATAGGTATCAAGGGAAAATCATCGATAGATGACTGTCATGTCGATACTAAAAGTGCTGTAATTGTAAATTACCAACAATCAGACTGGTTTCTGGTCAAACAACGAATAAGGTAAGGCGGCATCTTATTTAGATTTCTACATACTTTATTTGGTAATAAATAAATGACTTGTTTAAGGAACTTGATATTACCAATTAAAACCTTGGAATGTATAGTGTAGAATCATCGACCTCAACTCTTGCAAATGATATTGCCTGTTTATCGTCAACTCCGCACTCATTCCAGAACATGTTGGATGTAGCATACAATTTCTCTTACAGATGGAGATTCTCTTTCAATGCTAGAAAATCATGTGTTTTAGCATTCGGTATATTTCACAATTCCATCTCAAATCAATGGTTAGTAGGTGACAAATTTTTTTCTGTAAAAATGAATACAACCACCTTGGGATCATTGAAACCTCTTATTTTAAATCTCTCTCCAGGACAAATTAAGGAGGCATGTGACAAAGGCAGATGGTCTTACTACTTCATTAAACACTTATCTTCAGAAAATTTCATTCCAGTCACTCAAACAAGAGGTCCATGGGCCACATCACTCACCTGAATCACGTTGGCCAATACCGGTATTTAAAGATTTTCCCATTATATTCGCATGTAAAACTTTGATCCCCCCTTGTGGCCCCAACCTAAACCCGGGGGCTATAATTTTAACAATCTGCACTATGTCGGGAAGCTTTCATGTAAATGTAAACTTCTTTGGCCCAATGGTTCTTGAGAAGAAGATTTTTAAAGATGTACTCAATATATTTGTATTTAAAACTTTGATCCCCTATTGTGGCCCCACCCTACCCCTGGGGGCCATGATTTTGACAAACTTGAATCTGCAGTATGTCAGGATTTAGCTTTAAATTTCATGTAAATCTCTTCTTTCCTGGACCAGTAGTTCTTGAAAAGAGGATTTTTAAAAGATTTTACATATATATTCACATTTAAAACTTTGATCCCCTATCGTGGCCCCAAGCTACCCCCGGGGGTCATCGTTTTATCAAACTTGAATCTGCACTATGTCAAGAAGCTTTCAAGTAAATGTAAACCTTTCTGGCCCAGTGATTCTTCTGAAGAAGATTTTTAATGATATTCCCTATGTATTTGTATGTAAAACTTTGATCCCCTATTGTGGCCCCACCCTACCCTCGGGGACCATGATTTTCACAAACTTGAACCTGCACTATGTCAGGAAGCTTTCAAGTAAATTTGTTCTTTCCTGGACCAGAGGTTTTGGAGAAGATTTTTTAAAGATTTTACATATATATTCGCATGTAAAACTTTGATCCCCTATTGTGACCCCTACCTACCACGGTGGTCATGGTTTTAACAAACTTGAAGCTGCACTATGTCCAGAAGCTTTCATGTAAATTTCAGCACTTCTGACCCAGTGGTTCTTAAGGGGGGAAAAGTCCCATGGGGATCCGGGTTAGAATAGGTCCTCAGTACCCCTTGATTGTCGTAAGGGGCGACTAAATGGGGTGGTCCTTCGGATGAGACCGCAAAAACCGAAGTCTAGTGTCACAGCAGGTGTGGCATGATAAAGATCCCTCCCTGCCCAATGGCCATAACTGCCGAGCATAGGCATAAATTTTGCAGCCCTTTACCGGCATTGGTGACGTCTCCATATCAGTGAAATATTCTTGAGAGGGATGTTAAACAATATACAATCAATCAATCTTGAAACAAGATGTGTTTGTGAAACACAAATGCCCCCGATAATGGCCAATTCCGAAGATGGCCAAGGTCACAAGGGCAAATATCTTGGTACCAGTAGAAAGATCTTGTCAAAAGAAATGCTCATGTACAATATCAAAGCTCTAATACTTACCATTTAGAAGCTATGACCAATGTAAAAAAAAAAGTTGGTCAAATGTCAAGGTCAAAAGGTAACGGAAAAGTCTTGTAACAAGGAATACTCATGTGGAATATCAAAGCTCTATCTCTTATTGTTCAAAAGTTATTAGCAAGGTTAAAGTTTTCAAAAAGTAGGTCAAACTCCAAGGTCACGGGGTCAAAAATGTTGGTACCCACAGAAAGGTCTTGTCACAAGGAATACTCATGTGAAATACCAAAGCTCTATCACATATTGTTCAAAAGTTATTAGCAAGGTTAAAGTTTCAGACAGAACGACAGAATGACAGTATTACAGAATTACAGAATGACAGACAGGACAAAAACAATATGCCCCCCGATCTTCGATCTCGGGGGCATAAAAAAAGATTTTTAAATGACCCTACCCTATTTTTGCATTTTTTAAAAAATTTTCCCCTTTAAAGGAATATGGCCTTTCATCTTAACAAACTTGAAAGCCCTTCACCTAGGTACGCTTTTTTGCCAAGTTTGGTTGAAATTGGCCCAGTGGTTCTGGAGAAGAAGCCGAAAATGTAGAACATTCACAGATGGATAGATAGACAGACAGACGGACGGACGATGGACAAAATGCGATCAGAAAAGCTCACTTGAGCTTTCAGCTCAGGTGAGCTAAAAAGTCATCATACCCTCTTAACTCTCTGGAAGAACTATGATTGGAACTACCGATACAAAGCATGAAAGAAAGCTAAAGAGGTGATCTATGGGGCCCGGACGACCATTAGCAGAAAATGTGTGTTACACAACAAGCAGAGGATGAAGTCAAAATGTTGATGTACCGTAATTCACAAGAAAACCCGAAGTGTTTGCTGCAAGGAAGATCTCTTAAAAGCATCGTTATCAAGCTTGATAGAAAAGTTACTGAACCAGATATAAACATATAACCGAATTAAAGGCCGCTTTATGCGAGACAATTTGGTGAATCACAGGTTTAAGGAGAGTTCAGATGAGAATTTGATGGTAGATATTCCAAACGGAATTAAAAAGGATTTTGGCATCGATTTGACACTGCATAGGCCTATTTAGATGCGGACCATATCAAACTTACACAATAGCTGGCAAACTGGAGAAATATGAGAAAAAGGGAGAAGTTCTACAGATTCAAAGAGAATCTCGCCAAACATCAAAGGAAACTCCATTCTGTGTATTAGCAAAGTGTCCAGCAGCATAAGTGGAAGAATGGAAATATTTATACAAGCTTTAACGGAAATACTCAACTCAAAACTTTCTGGAAACAAGTTAGTCTTCAAGAACATCAGGACTGTTTTCAAAGAGAAGGTAACCATTCCCCATGTAGTACATTGTGATGATGAAAAAATAGAAAAATTACTGGAAATAATTGGCATTTAGTGAGGAAAAGCAGGGATATGGAAGTAGCTTCATTGCAAGCAGCACCCCTGTGAAAACTATGGAGAGCTAGGTGCGTAATTTCTATAAAAAGATCTGTTCCTTGACAAGGCACGCTCAGGCACATCATCGCATACTGATCTACCGATTTCGGGATAGGGATAGCAAATTAAGCTAATTGAAGGATCAATAGATAATGGCGAATTCAGAGCTGGAAGAATGGCATTGTGTGTGTGGTGACAAGGTGGTACAGTGGTGAGCATCTGGGAGTGGCATGATTTGAAGTGATGAGGGAACTAGTAGATCAATTAAATAAGTTGCAGAGCAAAGCAGGAAATAATCGGGAAACTATATATATTTTGAAACTTTTACTTCTGTTCATTTTTGCACTTCGTGCTAAATATTAATATGCTCACTTGAACTTCTGGTTTTGTGTTTTGCATGAATTCATATTTGTAAGTTTGTTATTATCTTTAAGGAATGGGGGAACTCCCTCAGTTCATAATTGTTGCAATTCAAATCACCATGACAAGTGTAATATATGCAATCAGCATAGATATTATCCAAGACATATCCCACCTGTATACATTATGAATGAGTATGAATGTGTAAAGGTTAGTTGTCTTTATATGTCTTTGTAATTGTCAGATTTTGTTTTGTGAAGATTGCATGATGATAAAACATTTTGACTGGGAAAACTTTAAAGTTGTAAATTTCAAAGCTGTCAACTAGGACGCAAATTTTATTTTTAATTCTGAAACCGTCACCGTGATTATAATGAAGGAATGCATTAAAAAAAGTGAAGAAAAATAAATCTTAGAATGAAAAAAGCAACCTCCAACCAATATTTATGAAAACTATATGATTGTAAAATTTTTCCTCAATGAATTCTTTGCTTTGATTAAATTCAAACAATGTGTTTCAGCCATTGTTTCTGATACATGTATAAACAAAATAAATTCTAATGTCAATATTACAACAAAAGATTGTAAGAATTTTTAATATAATGTCAGACTGAGTAATAGTAATTGTTGTGTACTTTAAAGCTGTTTAGTTATTCTGGTAGCAATTGGCAAATGTGACTTGGGTACATGTAGCTATTATGCCCCTTAAGCATAAATATTGATGTAAATGAGAACATCATATATATATATATATATAATTTAATTCTTATTGCATCCTTGTTTATGATTGGTCAAATTCCAATTGAGGAACGCAGGTTATTTTTGTATAACCTGGTTTAGTATGGGGACACACCCCCTTGACAACCAGAAGCCGGAACTATTTTTTCTCTCTCTCTAAATTTACATTGCAGCACTGTTTTCAGCCTTCTATGGAATGGAAAGTCAACGTGTACAATAAGATACTTCGGTTTGATACACATACGCCAGTTTCGAGATACGAACTCTTCTGTGTAGGAGGTGCATTTAGTGGAACTTTGAATGACGAAGTGGGACAGAGTGGACCTACAGTCAGCGAGGAAGATGATGAAATGTATTAAAAGCGGCTTCTCTTTTAATATGTAAATGTGGGAAATACAATATACTATCGAAAGAAATGTTTGACTAAAGTGGAAACATAAAAACAATGTCATATCTGCAAGTAATGTCTTAGATATGGTACTTATGACCAACGAAATAACGTGATATGATAAGAACTCTATGTATTTAATTATACTCCTTAAATACTTATAACTTACTTTGTGTATCAGTCGAATTCGGGTGATCTAACAGTGTATGAGAAACTTACTGAGTACATTCACTTACGCAGTGATGGATATTAGTCCCACTCTCGCGTGTAAACAAAGCCTAATTCTAGTACAAGGGAGATAGAGAATGAAATAGACGGCTTAGATGTGAAATACGGGAAATTAACAACATCAGTCACAGAACATGGAGATGAGTGGCACTCAGAAGTTGACAGAGTTGTCAATAAATTGAAAAAAGAAATTGATGTGCATACATGCCAACTTTCCCGATTTGTGCGGGATTTTCCCGATTTGAAGCAGTTGAAAAGGCAAATCCCGATAGGGATTGCAAAAATACCCCGAAATCCCGATTTTCTAAAAATATCTCCCATTTTACGACAACAAACCCCCATTTCCAACCGGAATTTGAAATCCCGCGTCATTTCTGAACTGGCCAATCAGAAATCGGGACAATAGTCAGCCATTGCTGTTTACCTGTGTCGCATGGTATCGGGGTGATGTAATTTACTTGGTCTGCCCGTGTCGGGGTGCTTATTGGACGGTGCGAAGCATGTTTTGAAAGTAATTAATCGGGAAGACGGATTTCAAATTAACATATCCTTTACACAAACGTGAATGGCAATGATAATAGTGTCACCACGAAACAATCGGACATTCCCGATTTTTGCCTCTCGCTGACAGCATCCAAAATATGCAATATTAAAGGTACGTAAAATATATGTTTTTCCAACTATGATAATATAGGCTACCCGAATCTATCTGTCTATAGCGATGTATTACATAGTCTATATAGTGTAGTATTTAATAGACTTTGTGATGCGTAATTTGCACAAGTCTGTACTGAATTTTTATTTTTATATTAGTATTTTACAAGTAAAAACGTATATTTTGATGTGTGTTTTCCTGGTAATTATTTCAGATGTCATGGGTGCAAAGGTTTTGTTCGCAAACTTCATAGCAGGGCAGATCACTCCTTTTCTGGTTGCAATGCAGATTGTTCCACCAGACTCTGGAAGCCCATGTTTACAGACAAGCAAAATCGCCTTTGTAGTCGTACCTAAATGCATGTGCTTTAATTTAAATGTTGATATATAGACCAGTCAATGTGTATACGGTGTAAAAGGATGCAACTTTAAGTATTATTTGATATGTATGTGACTTGTTGGAGAGGATTTTTTTTGCTGAATAGATGATTTTAATAAAATACTTATCTATATCTTTCAAAGTTTTTTTTATATAGTTTTGTTAAAGTTGATGGTCAAACACACTTGATGTATGATAAATGTATAATGATTAGATTGATATTTTATTTGAAAAGACAAATATTTATTTTCATGGTAAAATGTCGTGAATTTTAAGCGTTGAAAAAAGGTCGTCGCGTGCAAAATTCCCCATGGGGATTTTCAAAAGTTGGCATGTATGGATGTGATGAAAAGGAAACACCTTGAATTACTAAAGGAACTGCTGTCTCAAACGAAGCACCTTCAGTCATTGGTTCAACAGGCACGGAGCGATGCTTTACTTTTCCTGGATTCCAATGAAGTGTCTTCAGTCGTGGAATATCAATCAAAGAATAAAGAACTAAGCAAACTTCCCACCAGTGTTGAAGTGTCAGTGCCAAAGTTTAACCCGCCAAAGATAGACTGTGCTCAGCTTGCTACATTATTTGGTGAATTAGTCCAACATGGCCACACAATGAAGTCACTGGAACCTACATCATCTTTAGTCAAACATTTCCTTGATGAACCAAAGCTTATCACAGCCATAGACACTGGATATGAGAAACTCCATAGTGTTTCCTGTCTCAGTGGAGAAGAAATCTGGGTAGGTGGTTCATCAAAGATTATTAAATGTTTTAACATGCAGAGTTCACTGCTGAAGACCATTACCACAAAGTCAGGAAGTCCACCAAACGATATGACAATGTCAAGTGATGGGGATCTAATTTACTCCGACTGGAAAACAAAAACTGTGAATAAAGAGAATAATGGACAAACGGAGGTAATCAGACTATAGGGCTGGACACCTGCCAATCTCTGTGTCACCTCCTCTAGTGATCTCATGGTTACCATGTACAGTGACGATCACACACAATCCAAACTTGTCCGTTACTCAGGCTCAACAGAGAAACAAACCATTCAGTATGATGATAACGGTAAACCTCTGTTTACGGGAAATAAAACAACAAAATACATTTGTGAGAACAGGAACCTCGATATCTGTGTGGCTGACTGTGCAGCTCAGGCTGTGGTTGTGGTCAATCTGGATGGCAAACTTCGATTTAGATACACTGGTCATCCCTCTACTATCAAGACAAACCCATTCAAACCATACGGGGTAACAACAGACAGCCAGAGTCAGATCCTGACATCAGACTTCAGCAACCACTGTATCCACATCCTTGACCAGAATGGACAGTTCCTCCGTTACATAAATAACTGTAATCTGAATCAGCCAGGTGGTTTATGTGTAGACAACAATGATAACCTCTTTGTAGCTGAATGTGAAGGTGGAAAAGTGAAGGCAATCAGATACTTAAATTAGAGTCTTATACTGAACATGTCTGAACTGTGTTGACTAATGACTGTAATCATATTTCTGAGAAACTGATACAATAAATATTTTAAACAATAAAACAATGTTACTAAAGCACTGTTGTTCTTTTACCTGCTCCACGACTATTAATTGGCATATCAAACAATATATGATACACATTGCAAACATTTATACAATTCTCCAATTAAAGGATGCATATCTGTATCAAATAAATTAGCATTTAAAACAGAAATACCTCTACAAATTGCTAAAATGATGCATTACTATATATACATACACATGTATCTATATGGCAATACTGCTAAAATTATAAGTGGCAATAATAGAACAGTACATTAAAAACCCCATTATTAGACAAAAATAATAATTAAAGATTGGTTCTCAGGCCTGCTGCATTTAAGTTTACCCTGCTGCATACATTTTTTTTTTCTAAAGCCTTCTGAGACACCAAACATCTGGTTTTAGTAATGGAGATCATGCCATTTAACCCTGTGATCCCAGAGGCAATCTCAGATTTATAGTGCTTATATGAAAATTCAACTCTAAACCTTCTCAAGGTATTGCTGAAAAAACTAAATATCTATTTTTAGTAACAAGTCATGCCCTTTCACCCCATAACCCCCAAAATATTAAAAGACATGTGCAGCTTTTCTAATGATTTAACCTTCTGAAGTTATTTCTGACAAACCATTGGCAAATATATCTATTTTAAGAAAGAAAGGCCATGACCTATGATCACATAGCCCCAAAACTAACCACAAATTTCCATAACAGTAAACATAAGAACAGAAAAAAAAATTAGTGTTCGATGATGGCAGATGTCACACAATGTCTGAGAAAATTTATACGGACTTACAGAATGTGTTCCATGGCAGACTGTACGTAACTTTAGTAATAGTATTATACACTGTATTTTGAATGAGGAAGATTTGATGCAGTGTGCATGTAGCCCACAAAACACTGAAATAGTCCCATGTTCTAACAAACAATCCAATGAGCAAAAACCAACCTGAACAGAATTTCAAATCTTTCAAATCTAATATCTCTACATCATCTCCAGAAAGACATCCAGGCCCATCCCATATCTTGTGAAACTTTTCATGGTGGTCGCAGGTGGGAGCCATTTTGAAATAATGGATGTTTGGTTATCATTTGGGACCGAGGTGGTGCATAGGGGACACCGCGTAGTCTGGTCACAATTTGAATTTCAAGTAGATTTAATGTTGTTGTTAACTCACAGATGAAATCACAGATGAAATTTTGATTTAATACTGTTGCGATTAGCTTGTTTACAGTGGGCCATCAGGTGCAGTCTATCGTATTTGGGTGTTGGGTGGCCTATTTAGGAACAGTGGTCATTTCGTTTGGGTAGGGGCTCAGGTGCAAAATGCAGGCAACATAGAGGGCTCACCACCTAACCAGTCAGAGGATCTATTTGGGCTTTGCACTCCTTTTAGGCTGCTGGTGTACAGTACCCCGGAGGTGCATGGGAATGGGGATACTACCCTGGCAGGGGAAGTAGACATGTCCTTGACCCAAAGGGTACTGATCTAGCTGCTGGGGAGCTTGAAGCTAGGGATGGTAATGGCACAGCTGGCAATAAACAAAACCTCAGGACTGCACAGGGCAGTGAGTGAGTCATGGCTAGACTAGAGGCATTTGGAACCAGGGTAGAGTCTTAGTTGGACTGGTAGTACAGCTGCTGTGGGGTTATCAGGTTCCTTATTGGGGATATACACTCCCAGGGGTTTGGCCCCAGGGAGGACAACAATAACCTGGGGCCCCCCCCAGTGGTAATGCAGTTATTCAGTCCCTTCATGCTAGTGTAGGGATGGACATCCCCAGTGTGGCGAGTATCCCTAGCGATAGTCGGTTCACCCAAGCCAGTGGTGGGATAGCTCTATCCCAGGGGGGTCCGTCTGGGCAGTGGAATACAGGCAGGGAAGTGTTGTACGGTCCCTACCAGTCAGACAAGTCAGGAGACGCCACAGTAGGTCAAGGTCGTGATCTCCACTGATTAGGCATGTCAATGCAAAAGGCTGCAGGGATGGTTCCGAGTTTGAGCAGTTGGTACATCTCTAGGGACCGGGGCTCAAAATAGATTGGGGCAAGTGTTCTGTAAACTCTTAGGCAAACTTCTGCCAGAGTTCGTTTGCTCACAAACCAAACTCTTCCAGTTAGGCATTATGGGATAGCGATTTCTTAGGCCGCGTATACTGTGTGATATGTCACTGTAGAATGACGAAAAAACATAACGTCAAACGTAAACAACTTTCAAAACAAGAACGTAAACATTAAGTTCATTACTTTACACATTAATTTGAAGAGTATCCCTACTTTTTAATGATCTTTTGATCATTTTATGTTTAAAATAAAACCCATACTTTTATATTACTGCTCTTAATGTCAATATCTTCAAACTTTTAACTACGAACTACTTCTTTAGTGTTATTTGCCCGCATGATAATCGCGGACTCACAATTTACAAATCTGTATATTGCACTGCGTCACATAGGAGAGGTCTATATGTAGGTGATGTAATGAGGCCTCGACGGGGAGTTTGACTCTTAGGTAGCTCCGAAGCAGCAGGGTTGGCAGTTGTCAGTATATGTCCTGAGGTGAGGGTGCCAGAGAGGCAGAGTGGTTGTGTGTCAAGGGTAGGCAGTGGAGGTTTGTGAGGGTGCCAGTGAGGCAGAGTGGTTGTGTGTCAAGGGTAGGCAGTGGAGGTTTGTGGTCAACAGTTGTGGGTGTTCAGAGGGCCAAGAATGATTTAAGGGTCAGGGGGTCGATATATACCAGGGTGCAACCAGGCACAGGTGAAAAGTTATGTGGTTGGCCAGAGGGCAATGAGGCAGGTGTTAGTCACCAAGATGGTTGGCTGGAGGACACTGGGGATAGTGTCAGTTGCCATAGTTCTATTACTTCTCCAGGTAATTCTGGGAATTCCCTTGGTTTTGCTGTCAACTTCTTGGAGACAGGGGCTCAAAATAGATCAGGGCAAGTTCTCTGTAAACCCTTAGGGGGCTACAGTTTGAATGGTTGGAGTAGTAGTGCTGGGAAGTGGATGACCAGTTCTCGGAGGCAGAGGACGAGTCTGGGTGTGGAGATGCATTCGAATGTAGTGTTGGTGAATCTTGGTTGTTTCAGGTGGAGATCTATACACGTACATTTGCTGGGGTTGGTGATGAAGTCTTTGTGGGTACATCACATGAGATCAAAAGCCTTTAGGCTTCAGTGTTAGTGTTAGAGACCGTTGCCAAGGGACACAGTCTGATTATTACAGATGCATGAACCACAATTGAAGCGGTGGCTTGTCAGTTCCCTGAGGAGTCTGTTCCCTAGGCACCTGACAAATGTACCATTGTGTGTTCGTCTGATGGAGGTTGCATCGTGTCTAGGTCTGATGGATATGGTCCCATGGATGAGGGGGTTGTGTCTCTGTCTGAGTCAGCCTGGTGGGATGGTAGTGTTACCTCTCAGACTGAGAGGCTTCCCCCTGACAAACCTCTAGGTAATGGATGGAATGGGTTTACTGCTAGTGGCTTCACAAGTTCCAAATGCTCGATGAGTGCTGGCTATGTGGCCCAGGTGCAAGTGAACCAGGGATAAACCTGTCATCGCAAGGGGGTATGAAAGAAAATTAGTGAGTTATTATGTGAGGGATTTAAACTCCTCCATACTCACAGGACACCAAACTGCGGGATAGGATAACAGAATCTGCAATACTCCCGCCATTGGTAGGCGGGGGGTCTTTCCTTGTAGCGTTCCAGCTGCTCTCCTGGAAGTTGTGATGTCCAGTGGTGTTTGTCCTGATGCGCCTGTTCACAACAAAACCTGTCCTGTGACGAAGTTCGTGACCGAATATGACTCTGTGATGTGACTTTTCTGTTTGTGGATTTCCTGTGATGTGCAGTGTGACCGTGACTTTTTGTGCTGTGAACTACTTTTAGGACTGCTAAAGTGTTATGATTTTATAGAGTAAAGTTTACTATACTGTAAATCACCAGTGTAATTCATTCATTTGTGAGATTGTATTTATCTATTGTAAGCTACAGTGCTTCGGGTTAAACTTATCGGAATGGGACATTCCTCCTCAAAATGGGGGGGGGGGGGGGGGGGGGGGAATCTAGTGAATTTGGGGGGTGGGGTTTGGATTTTTAGGATTGTTGGTTGGGCTCAGAGTCCTCTAATACCGCACGTGCTATTCTCTCTCTTAACCGCGAACTCTCAGGGCAAGCAGACGTGCTTTATAGAGCGCAGCATTGTTGTCATTGCATTCGTTTTGTCTTGAATTAGTGTGAAAGTTAATTGTCGTTTATACATGTCTTTATAATTGTTACATTTTGTTTTGTAAGAATGGGATAATTTAAGCATTTTGAGTAGGAACAAGAAAGTTTAAAGGGGTATCAGCTGTCAACTAGGACGTAAAAACTGCTTACTTCTAAGCTACAATGCATGATTAAAATGCTGGAATGCGAGAGGAAAAAACTAAAATTGAGAGTGAAAAAACCCCACCTCTAAACGAAATTTATGAAAACTTTGTAAAATTTCTCTTCAATGAATTATTTACTTCCATCCATACATTGTGTTTCAGCCAATGTTTCTATGTAAACATAAGAAATTCTACTGTCATAATTACAACAAAACATTGTAGGATGTAAGAATTTTTCATGTGGGTAGTGATTTGTATATACATGTACTCTAAAGCTATTTTAGTTATTCTGATAGCAATCGCCAAATATGACTGTGCAGCTAATGCAACTTAAAAATAATTATTGATGTAAATGAGAACATCAGATAATTATAAATATTTCATTTTATGAAAACCTCCAATACATTAATACATACAGTATATATACAATGAGACCTTTGAGATTTTTTAAACCCTGCATCCCACTACTTTTGCAGTAAACACATTAATACATGGTTGAATGAGAAGGCCACCTTAAAGCTGACATGAATTAATAAATATAGTATAATTCTATATGTCCGCCATATTTCTCTGCTAATCCACCATATTAGTTGGAATTTCTATTGTTATATGTATCAGGGTTTGCATGGTAAATAAGGGGACGATCTTTGCTTCGCTTCACTTCACATCAGTGTCTTCGATTTACCTGTGCGGGTAGCTTCGACAGGTAACACGTACATCTCCGATACTAATTTATAGGACATCAAGAAGAAATGAAATCACGTTTTGGAACACCACACAGTACTCAAAATTATAATAAACATATCGTACAGTAGTAAATCATTCTAAATATATATATTTGGATAAATATAACTATATAGAATGCCTTTTCTTTACGTGAACGTGCGTACATTTGTAGTAAATATGTCAAAACTATACAAAAATGCGGAGAAATATTTCATCTTTTATCTATTGATAAAATGGAATAAGCAAAGAGTATACAATCTATACCATTCACAATTACTTCAAGTAAAAGGCAAAGACATAAATACTACTGTACTTATAAAAATGGCATGTATTCTCGCCATGAAAACGCATCGAATGCGCCTACTCGTAATATCTGTAAAGGACCGCAGATGTACGTGTACACTTGTCAAAATACTCTAAGTAGTAGTAAAACTCCCTTTATTTGCATAATCCATGAAACAAAACGATAAACTCCATTTGCATTCCAACAGTAAACAACATTGTCCATTGTACAGACTGTGACACACTTAGCCCGTGCCGATCAGCTATCTTCAATCAGGGGAAGTATCAGAGTATAATATTTACCCTGTATTGTGCATGAATCCTTATACCTTATGATTTACTGGTCAGAGTATTGCAGATTTATCAATCAGGAAATCATTTAGGTACATAAATTTGCATATACAACACTGTACGAGTGTATGGGATGAGAGAGAGAGAGAGAGAGAGAGAGAGAGAGAGAGAGAACCGATGATCTTGTAATAATCGTGCTCTTATTAAGACAAATGATATCGTTAATTCAATAAAAAGAGAACAGTACTAGTAACTCAATAATGCTCTCATTAATTGATAATAGAGATTTATTTGATTCATTTAAAGTATGCATTAATTAAAAATTAAACATATTTTTAAATAATGTTATTTTCAATTACTTCATTTTATGCTAATTTGGCACTCAATAGATCTGATATATCTATGCCATTTTGCGTTATTACATTCTGCGTCGAACTCGACGCAAATTGTACTAATGCAAAATGTATAATAATCGAGTTTATCATATTATGCGTCGTTATCAAACATCAAGGGGAGAGGACAAGAGTGTCTGTCACCCACCTTTAATAACAATATCCATTTTTGTTAGTTTGTAATGCAAATAAAAGATACATTGAGTGACAACCCCTCCCCCACTTACCCCAGCTTGAAAGTTCTGATATAATAGTAGAATACACACACCACCACCAATTAAGAAAATGAAGATATGAGGCACTCATAGTAGAGGACTCTAACCACCCCATCCGACCCCCAACGATTGAAGAAAATGAAGTATAGGGGGAAATTACTGAGGTAGTCAAAGTAAAAGACTCTTTAACCCTTCACCCCACATTAGGACTTTGAACATCGGACAAAACATCTTGGTTTGTTTGGGTGTTTTGTTTTATTTTATTGCTGTTTTCGTTCATCTTTTTTAATTATTATTTTGAATGGCAAGAAATTTTGAAGAATCCAATTTTCCATTTTCCCCCTGTAATCCCCCCCCCCCCCCCCCCCCCCCCCCATGAAAAATGACGATACATGTCTGGTTATTACATGTACATTTTGCTTTGCAACACATGCATGTATACTAATTGTATGGTGCATGTAGAATTGCACCCTTTACCAAGTTTTCCTTCATTTACACAGTGTAAGGAATGGTAAACCAATATCACAAAACAAAATGCATAAAGACCAAGATATTTTCAAGCGTAGGAACTTCATTCATGAATACATAAATACATGTATTCAGAAAAATCGCATGCATGCATTGCAGGACTATAGTATATGTGTGTTTTAACGTTTCTGTAACATGCCATAATGATTACTTTCAGGCTTGAGTGTAATTTATTCATAAATATTTTCATTTCGTAGATCTGGCGCAATGGCCATACCGCTGTACGTAGAAATTTCAAATTCAAATGTATTCGATAAGATGTTAGTATGCATAAATCAGTAAAATTCGTGTTGAGCTTTTATTTGATATGATACAATGTCAATATACTGTAATGCATTAGTAGGATATGCAGAAGGCAAGAGTATAAACATTTTCTTTTTTGATTATCAGTATCAATATCTATATGATCACGAAAAAACATTATATAATTTATATCCGGATTCATTTATACCGATTTAGATATCAATAAAAACAAAGCTGCATAGTTTGAGAGAGGGGTTTCTAATGAGTCTGATGAAATTAAAAGAAGGAACCCAACATTTGCATTCAAACTAGATATACTTCAACATGAATTCATTTCTGCTCTGGCTGAAAGCATGATTCTAAATTCGGTAACGAATCTTGCATACAAAATAATTAATAGGAGAACACATAAATTCGAGCTCCTTTGGAATTTAATGAAATGTAGATATGCACCTTTCTTTCAACATGAATTGATATGTTGTTTCAGGCACGAAAACAGGGGGTTGGGGTGGGCAGGAAGGCTGGTCTGCTTTCCCCACTTTTTTGACAATTTACTTTTTTCCCGTTATTCTAACATACAAAGTCAGTATTTTCTACATGCACAGTTCAAAGTAATATTTTTTTTTAAATTTGTAATGAATTCAATTATAAGCATCAACTCCTGTAAGTTTCCAATATATTGTCAATCACAAATTTTTAAATAGCTGGAAATTTTTAATGCTTGAAAGCTTACATTTATATAAGTGATAAATTTTCTTTCCTTCTTTGAAATGATATAAATCGAAGTAGGACGGTCGCTCTCTCTCTCTCTCTCTCTCTCTCTCAATGAATATGGACATACAGAGACCGTAAATAATTATGTGGTTCCAAAAGAGACAACAAAACTATATTTTCGTTTATAAATTTCCTTTCATATGCGTCTTTGTGTAATGAACTGTTTATTATGGATTGCAAATGTAATACCCGCATTTTCACACAGATGTATATTTTCGATCATTATTCCCTTATTTGTATACCCAAGTTTGTATATGATCATCGAGAAATTTTGAATTGTGCACGCAATACATGTATATCCAACCAGATATTAGATTCCCGATTTCTATAAACTGCAAAACCTCGACCAGACAAGCATTCAATACAGGAGAAATTTTCGACTCTGACATCTCCCCTGATTGAAGACACCCTGTGTGGCACGGGTGAAGTGTGTCGCAGTCTGTATAATGGAATGACAACGTGTTGTAAAGTTCTAACGAGATACAAATGAAGTTTATCATTTTGTTTTGTGGATTTATCAGAATAAAGAGAATCTAATATTTTCAGTAAGTGCACATCTCCGATACCTGTTGAATAGACGCCCGTATTTCATACTTTTTTTTGGCGATTATACCTTGTGCATTGCATATTATGCATATGGCATGCACCTTTATTTCGCAAGAATTGATATAAATAATATATTTTATGCTCTTTGCCTATTCCATTCTATCAGTATGTAATTGGCAAATGATTTATCTACATTTATTTTATTAGAAAATGCAAATACTTGCATGCACTTGCAAGTATGCAAGAAAAGCTTCTTTTTTTTTTCTTTTTTTTTTTTTTTTGCATTTTTGTCTTAACTTATCTAAACTTCCAGAATGTTGCATTAGTATATACAATCAATATTTTGTAATTTTGAGCAAAGCATAATGTTTTAAAATGTTATTTTATTTGTTTCTCATTCCCTATATATTACTATCGGAGATGTGCACTGGTCGAGTCCACCTAGAAAAATCACTCAGGTGTGACAATCACATTTGGGGTATATACGGGTAGAGTAAATTAGGCTACCTGAAAGAAATATGGCGGATAAGATGAGAAAGGTGAACGTATTTATTAATTCATGTCAGCTTTAAGTAAATGCAATTTAAATACCTTTATGGCTAAATATAGAACTCAGATAAGTTTTATAAACTGGCACGTACACAGACGCCATGTTGCTTTATACGAGGTAAATCCAGTTAAATTACTTAATGCTTTCATTACTCTTTAAATTCCAATCTTTTTATCATTACTTTATACTTCATGGTTACTACATGCTATATTTTCTTTCAGTTAACAAAATGGCCACTGGACAAGATGTCCTTCGTTGTGACCTGTGTGAGATTGAACCAGTACAACTGTACTGTGATTTCTGTCAGGTCAGCTTGTGCAAGGGCTGTGTTGGAGAACATATATTAGATGATCCTCTCAAACACAAAGTAGTCCAAATTCATCAACGAAAATCAACTCCAATATATCCAAAATGTTCCTCACATGAAAATAGGGCCTGCAAAATCCAATGCAACGAGTGTGACCATCTAGTCTGTTCTCAATGCGTATCCTCAGAACAACACCGAGGACATACCTTCAACAACCTCTTGGAAATCTTCGAATCCAAGAAAGAAGAAATACAGAAAGATTTTGAAGAATTAGAAGAAACACTATCCCCAGCCTACGATTCTAGTACAAGGGAGATAGAGAATGAAATAGACGGCTTAGATGTGAAATACGAGAAATTAACAACATCAGTCACAGAACATGGAGATGAGTGGCACTCAGAAGTTGACAGAGTTGTTAACGAATTGAAAAAGGAAATTGATGTGATGAAAAGGAGACATCTTGAATTACTAAAAGAACTGCTGTCTCAAACGAAGCACCTTCAGTCACTGGTTCAACAGGCACGGAGCGATGCTTTACAATTCCTGGATTCCAATGAAGTGTCTTCAGTCGTGGAATATCAATCAAAGAATAAAGAACTAAGCAAACTTCCCACCAGTGTTGAAGTGTCAGTGCCAAAGTTTAACCCGCCGAAGATAGACTGTGCTCAGCTTGCTACATTATTTGGTAAATTAGTCCCAACAAAACAAGAACATGGCCACACAATGAAGTCACTGGAACCTACATCATCATCTTTAGTCAAGCATTTCCTTGATGAACCAAAGCTTATCACAGCCATAGACACTGGATATGAGAAGCTCCATAGTGTTTCCTGTCTCAGTGGAGAAGAAATCTTGGTAGGTGGTTCATCAAAGATTATTAAATGCTTTAACATGAAGAGTTCACTGCTGAAGACCATTACCCCAAAGTCAGGAAGTATACCAAATGGCATAACAGTGTCACTTGATGGGGATCTAATTTACTGTGACTGGAAAACAAGAACTGTGAACAAAGTGAAGAATGGACAGACAGAGGTGGTGATCAGACTTTGGGGCTGGATACCTGGCAATCTCTGTGTCAGCTCCTCTGGTGACCTTCTCGTTATCATGTTCAGTGTTGATTACAAACAATCCAAACTTGTCCGTTACTCAGGATCAACAGAGAAACAAACCATCCGGTATGAAGAGAACGGTAAACCTCTGCTTTCAGGAAATAAAGAACGTAAATACATTTGTGAGAACAGGAACCTCAATATCTGTGTGACTGACTGTGCAGCTCAGGCTGTGGTGGTGGTCAATCTGGACGGCAAACTCCGATTTAGATACACCAGTCATCTTTTTACTACCAAGGCAAGTCCATTCAAACCATTCGGGATAACTACAGACAGCCAGAGTCATATCCTGACATCAGACTCCAACAACCACTGTATCCACATCCTTGACCAGAATGGACAGTTCCTCCGTTACATAGATAACTGTAATCTGAATAAGCCAAGGGGTTTATTTGTAGACAACAATGATAACCTCTTTGTAGCTGAACTTCAAAGTGGAAAAGTAAAGGCAATCAGATACTTATCTTAGAGTCTTATACTGAACATGTCTGAACTGTATTAACTAATGACTGGTGCATGTAATCATATTTCTGAGAAACTATAAATACTTTAAGGTACAATAAAACAATATGGCTACAGCACTGTCATTCTTTAACCTGCTACAAGATTATTTGGCATCAAACAATGATACACATTACAAACTATTCATAAATAAGGATACACATTACCAACTATTTCCAGGAAAAAAAATTGATATTGCCAAATAATCATGCATGCTTGCATCATGTGAATTTGCTTTAACACAAATATCTCTTCAGTTTGGAAGTGATTAATTTGCTATGGCAATAATACAAGAGAGAAGTCCACAGAATTATAATCATAATCCACAGAAACATCTTAAAGCATGCATGTTTTCTTCAAATTTTCAAAATAGTTTGAATTAAATATGCAACCAACTAACTTAATGACACTTTCTACAAACAAGTCTTTTTTAGAGATGATGAAAATGGACACTAAATTTACATGTATGTTTATATAAATAAAAATGAATACATGTAACCATATAGAATCTTAATTCTGTCCTTTATTTCTCAATTATGTCTAATAAAGAGGGTGAAATTTGGTAGAGTTACATACAGTTGCTGACTGGGTTCAAGGACAACATCTGTTTTGTTTGATCCAAGATTACCAAGAACGATCTGTTGTTCGAAGCTGTTGACTTGGGGCAAAAGATCCGTTTGAGGGTCAAGCAAAACAGCTGTTGTCCGAGGACACAGTCTATACTGGTTTGATATACGATGACTGGATTAATGCCTCTTCTTTTTCAATTACTTCTTTGCCAAAACTACTGACTGTTCTAGTATTTAAACCCCCTAAGAGTTGTTTAGTTACTGAACTGAATACAGCTCACTTACATAACGGTTTAACTTCAGGGAGAAAACAGAGTTGTACATCTTTAATACAACATGATGTGCTGAAGCATAGACAATTTTTGTGATTCAAATCCGCTAATTCGTGAACCTGTGATTGTGCCTAAATATGAAAAACCGTGAAATACAGCCAGTGAAATTAATTCCTTATACAGTATCTCCCCTTTGAAGGCAGCATGGCCCTTCATTTTAACAAATTTGAATCCACTTCACCCAAGTATGATTTGTTCCAAGTTTGATTGAAATTGGCCCTCTGGTTCTGGAGAAAAAGATTTTTAAAATTTGTAAGTGCATTTTCACTATTTTGCTAGTATCTCTCCTTGGAGAAGGGTGTTGCCCCTCTTTGAACAAACTTGAATCCCCATCAGCTAAGGATGATTTGAGCCAAGTTTGGTTGAAATTGGCCAAGTGGTTCTAAAGAAGAAGATGAAAATGTGAAAAGTTTATGACAATAACAACAACGACGCCAACAACAAGTTCTGATCAGAAAAGCTAACTTGAGCCTTTGGCTCAGGTGAGTTAAAAAAAGTATCAATCCCAATCAAAATTGAAAGAAGTTACTAAAATAATCAAATTGCTGCTAAATGTATCTAGAAATTAGATTGCTTTATAAATTCATTTAGTTTGTAAACCCTTTTACAACAATGGAATGTAGTTTTCTGATTAATATTTTCTCTGTGACCACATTTTTATAATTCAAATCGGGATTAGTTCCAATTTGAAAAATCACAATATTTCTGAATTTTGGCCTTTCATTTCAATTTCTTTTTAAAATATATTTGTCAGATATATTTTTACTTATTGACATTTTTCTTGAAGATTTTAGTCATAGATTTAAAAAATATTAACAGATAACATTTTTAATTTTTATTGATATTCTTTTATCAAAAAAAAATTATAACATTTATCTAAGTCATTTACGCATGTTTTAATATGATTACGGTGTGACCGTTGGGGCGAGCGCAGCATATCTGAATACATTTTCAAAAAATCTATGTTGAAAACAAGGAAAACTGATCTGGTTCACTGTCAATACGTAGGATTACTGTCTTGCTCTTCTCGCCAATATAGGAACCAGTTTAGCGGGAAATGCAACCAGCGTGTTGTGACGTAGCCTGGTAGTTGTGACGTGACTGTTTACATTTCTCTAGACAATATTTTAAAAAGAAAAAGAAAGGGGGAAGAATATGATTGTCATTCTTTCCTTTCAAATAAGAAAGGTTTGTAATACTTCAAAGATTTTTTATTATTATTATTTTACGAATCGAACCATCCGCCATTTTGTACGAGGGACTTCTGGGATTGGCGTCAAAAAAAAATTCTTGTTAGAGGTTGAGATTTAGCTCAGATTATTTCCCGCGCTCTAGTCATTAGAGCTCGCAGTACGAGCCAGCGCAGAGCGCTGGCTCGCTGCGCTCGCTATTAGATATGTAATAGACAGGTCTTAACAAATTTTCTTCTGTGTTTGGGAAGGGGGGTGGCCTTTAGATACATATTTTGTGCATTAGATCTATAGTTGCACAACAGAATGTGAAATTCCAATTTAAAGGGAAAACTGTACATTTACTGTATATAGTGGAAAGCTATAATGCCATTGTTGAATTGTCATGGTTTATTATTGTTCTTTGACTGCGTTGGTTCAGAGATTTGTTTTTTTTTTTTTGTTGTATATAAACATGAGGTCCAGCTGTATTTTATTTTCCACATGTTTTCTATGAATGAAATGCATCCTACAGTTCACAATCAATGACTATTAATTAGTACACTTACCTGTGTGAAATATCCCATATATTGTTTGGTCTATATCCTATGTTTAATTCATATATCCTACACATGTTTATCTTAGGTGCACACAGAGTTAAGTACATAGAGGCTGCCATTGTATGACATCATCAACAGTGAAGTTGGCGCATTAATTCAAAGTGATACAAACTTACCTTATGGCTACTATGTGTTGTTGTTTCATTTAGAATTCACATAGATGATAAGATTTAGTCAATATGACTCAGTCTTTCATTGTTGTTATCATTATAGTCCCATTTTATTGTTACATAATTTGGAACTATTTTGTGCATGCCCAAGGATACATTTTCTTCCTTGTTAGTAGTGAAGTCACAAAATATAGTGCAAAGAATTCAGCTTCTAATTTGAATCAATTAACTAGGCAAGTTATTCAATTATTTTTATCGAATCAATTAATTTTACTTGCGTATCATTTTTGTATAAAGATGACAGTGTTTATTGCATGATTTAAGATAAGTTTTTCTGTCAGGAATTGTCAGGAAAATTGAGTAATTTGATTGGCTAATTCCTAGCTGCTGAAATTATATAAGGGAGGAAAAAGCTCATTTTAGATTAGATAGCTGTCTCAAGCACATCAGTGTCAGGACAAAATTTGAGAGAAACTTAGGTACAAAAATGAATTTGTTGACAAGAGATCATAATCATTATAAAGAAACTTTTCAATACTTCTTTCCTATCTAATGTTTGGACAAATTATAATCCTGACATCTTATTTTCTTACAATTTAATTCCTGACAATCCAAAGTTATTGAACATCATTATTATAGTAATAATTCCTGACAGCAGGTATCCTATATGTAGATTCTCTTTGCCAGAGTTATTCCCCTTATATTCCCCTCTACTGTACAATGCTATTCTCATTCTTCTGAAACCTTGAGCTATCTCCCACCACTCATAAGACCCTGTGAAAGGTTATAATTATATACGGGTTGTGATTCCCAGGTGACATTGTTTAATGATGGACCAACGCAGTTTTGTGTATCTTTATGCATTGTTGATGTGAAGAAAATAAACATTTGATCTATAAAGAAGTTGTGATTGTACGTGATGACGATTACTAGAGGCCAGCCTGTTACAGATATGCAAATCATGCATCCAATCACAGCAAAATTTGGACTCTAGAATCTCTTATTTGCCAACAAACCACCATTTTTACCACACAAAATTTTTACCCACAAAAACTTCATGTACAGGTGACTCTCGATAACTCGAAGTTCAAGGGACCTTGATAAAACTTCAAGAAATCGAGAGTTCGAGAAATCGAAATTCGGAAATTGAAGGTCCACCGGTATGGTTAAGATTTTACAGTAAACGGAAATGTATACCAACATCATTTTGACATGTTTTCCTTCATATTCGTCAGGTACAAAATAAAAAACTTTATTTTGCATTAATAAAAACATTTCAAAGTTTATGTATTTATTTGTTTTTTAATCATGCTTAGATAGGCATACAAAACAAATTTCCGATAACGCTTTACTATCGCAAACTCAACAGAGCACAATGATATGTCGCTTTACCCAAAACAAACTTTCAGGCTCTGGAAGATAATGACGATGATGGCCAGGACGTCCTACGTTTCAAGGACTATGTCACTGAGACATGGGTAGAAGGGAATCTGACGAACTGGAACCACTTTGACAATGATGGGCCCAGAACGACAAATGCCGTAGAAGGATGGCACAACAAATTGAACAGGATGTGTCGACACCCTCATCCGAATATCTATGTGTTTATCCAACTCATTCAGAAAGAACAGGCAGCCAATGAAGCCAAAATCATCCAACTTGCTGCTGGAGGAGTGATCCGGCCAAAAAAGAGGAAATACAGGCAGTTAGACACACGAATTCGGCAGCTTAAGGAAAGATTTCGCCGGGGTGTAATGCAAGTGATGGACTATGCAGATGCCGCATCTCATCTCATTCATTTAGACTGATGTGTTCCTTTTACATGCATTTCTTTATGCGTTTCATTATTAGACTGATATGTTCCTTAAATTTTCTAAATGTGTTTCATGTATAAAAATAAAGAATTAATCTCAAGTCTTTCTTTTTTGGAAATGGAATTTTACTGCCCAATTTTAATACTAGACCAAATTACCTGTGATTTATTACAAAACAGACTATAGGTTACCTGTAATTATTTCCCTTTGTTCTTTGACACCCTTACCTGTGCACCATTCCCATCTAGCTAAAACCAGTCACCTGTGCATATTTCAGAATTTTAGCTAAGTGGGAAGACACCATGCTGGGTGTAAACTGACCAATTAGCCAATTATATACTCAAGTGTGTCACCTCCACAAAGAAGCACAGGCAATGTTTCAACTATGTAAACACCTAATTACCCCTTTGGCATTCAACAAAATCCAGGTAAGGTAAAAGCAGAAATTATTACAGGCTTGGGTAACGCTACCAACACTTCGAGAGATTGAGAGTGAAAAACAATGAAATGTGTTTTACGGGACCCAACTTCACTTCGAGAGATCGAGAACTTCGAGAGATCGATAGTAAATTTGTTTTGTTATATCGAGAAAAAAATCGGTACCATGATTTCACTTCGAGAACTTCGAGAGATCGAAATTCGAGCCATCGAGAGTCACCTGTACAATAATTGAGAGCTTGTATCACTCTTATCATGGTGACATCATGCTTTGTATGAAGTGCTTTAACAAGCCATTTAATAAAATTTTGGTGTAATGAGCCATTCCTAAAACACATTGTGGCAATGCGAGTGATATGGCATTCCTACTAGCTCTGGCTAGTGGGTTTAACCCTTTAGCTTGATTGGTAGAGTGCTGGACTTGTGTGCCAGAGACCCGGATTCAAATCCCATCAGAGGCATAAAAATGTCTCTGTTACAACATGACAGGTCATATAATGGCAAACCAAAACAGATCACCATAGGTTATGTGACAAACAAAACATTGGTGGCCCTCACCTGACTTGGGTGTTGTGTGAAGGCCATCAAGGCTTCTAAATACATGGCAAAGTTAGGGGGCTGTCCACAATCTGGTACAACACCCTGTAAAGATATTCAAAAGATGCATTTTATATATGAGAATGCAATATCTAATCAAATCACTTTCTACTTGCAAGCACTTTATGTACACAGTATACATGTACATAATGAAGAACAAAATGAAAATTAATGTGGAGTCATTTCAATTTTCTGAGGTTCCCAAGATTTTACAATTTTCTTGGAATGTAATTTTGTGGATATAGTTTCTGTACAATGAAACATCAGGTATATTACACTGAAGGTAGTTTGTTGTGGTTTAAAATTCATAGAGATTGGGGTAGTGTTACTATTTATAGCAAGCACAAACTTACCCAGAGGGCACACACTTGTTTTCCAAGATCAGTAAGAACCAAACTCAGCTTCTTCAGAAACAGATAGTAGTACTCATCGTGGGCAGAACTCTTTTCTGCAGCCCTACAAGTACAAGCAGCAATTTATTCAGAATGTTTCTTTAATACATATCTGTGAGGAAGGTTTCACATCCCAATGTTTAAGAGCTGATGTGCAGGGGAATACTGAAAGAAAAAGTAAAAACATTAGATGTACACAGAGTTTAAATTCTGAAATGCAACAAGAGCTCTGCAAAGCAGCATGTCCCCTCGCAATACAGGCAATCAGTAAATGAAAGTACCATAGTGATCTTGACCTCAAAATCAATAGGGTTCTTCCTCTCTATAAGAAAGGTACATGTGAAGTACAAGTGTATCAAATAAATTGAGCAAAAGATGTGTCCTGGAGAGTGTGTACAGCTTTTTCTAAAATGCCTTAGTGCCTTGTACTTTGACCTTTCGACCTTAAAATTGGGTACTTCCTCTCTTGATAACAAAACTACATGTGAAGTAAAAATACATGTAAATCAAGCAATGAATGGAACCTGTAGAGTGTCTACAAGCTTTTTCTACGAAGTCCTGTAGTGACCTCGACCTTTGACATTTTGACTTTCTTTATCGGTATTCTTCTAACTTAACTGACTTTTTTTTTATTGGTATTTATCTGACTTACGCTGCAGTACTGAGGATGATCTTCATGGCTTCATCACTAAACAGGACCAATAATGGCTTCCTCTCTTCCACCTTCCCCTGTCATAAAGACTTGGATGTAAGTCAAATAATTATGTCGCATTCAAAATTCAATATTTCATAAAAGAGCTATTAAAGAAACATAATTTCTTTTTAAAATGAAAACACAATACACATGCAAAATTGAAAAAGAACATGTACATGTATGTTATAGAATATCAAATTGGAAAATCAAATAATTTTTTGTTTATGGAGATGTTCACAAATTGACTGTATTTTCTTCAACACAACATAAATCCGAGAATCTGTTACCTTTCTTCCAACAATGGTGAGCAGACATTCTGCTGCCAGGAGTTGCAGACTACAGTTGTCAAGCAACAGACACAACATCTGTAGCAATACACTGTTATTGGTGAAGATGAGGTTCATGTTGACCCAGTCCAGGTAGCCGGCCATCGTGTAAAGCACGGCCTCACTGACCCTCAGGTGGGACTTACTCTTCTGGGGGTCAGACTTTGAAAGAAAGAGGGTATTTCATTCACAAAACTGCTAACATGATGACACTAACATCAAATTTCACAACATACACAAAAATTCATTCAAAAATAAACTCGAACTGTCATAAAATGTTGTCTGAAATGAGTGTCAAAAGTACCGGTACTTAAAAGTTTGGAAAAGTCACTCAGATTTTCATTGGTTGTACAGTTGTATACTGATACATACCAAGTGAGTAACAAAGAAGGAAAATGCCTGGACAGAGAAAAGTTCCTTGCTGATTGACTCACCTTCACATATTCAGTTCCTTGCTGATTGACTCACCTTCACATATTCAGTTCCTTGCTGATTGACTCACCTTCACATATTCAGTTCCTTGCTGATTGACTCACCTTCACATATTCAGTTCCTTGCTGATTGACTCACCTTCACATATTCAGTTCCTTGCTGATTGACTCACCTTCACATATTCAGTTCCTTGCTGATTGACTCACCTTCACATATTCAGTAGCAAGGCTGGTGTGATTTCTCAGGAACTGAATGAACATTTCAAACAAGTCCTTCATGTTGGCAGTCAGTCCAAGCATAATCTCACGCCGCCTCTGGTGAGGAATGGTCTGTAACAGCACGGCGTCCTCCACCAGACGCAGGTACACCTTCAGTACCAATTCCGTCTGCGTCTCCTGTTTTTGGTTTTGAATATGATAATTAGAAACGGTTCTATAAGTAAATTAACTCCAGTATATATATTCAAACCTTGTTATCTTGAACTCAAATGGGCCAAGAGAAAAACTTCGAGATATCTGAGGGTTAGAGATATTGAGGTCAAAATACAAAAAGAAAATATAGTTGACTCACTTCAACATATCCATGGTATTCAAGCTACTGATGTTCGAGATACCAAAGTTCAACTGTATATTGAAGTCTATCTTTCCTTAACTTTTGAGGTCCAGAGTTTCACATTTATTTATATGTATTCAAATCTTTCACCAACAGAAAACCTCTGATTTCCCTTACAGTGCTCTCTCTGAAGACTCTGATCACAAAATTTCTCCCAGGAACACATTTCTTGTATTACATAAATTAAAACCCATGTACATACTGCAGATCCAAATTCAATCTCATACTTTCTCACAACAAGATGACAAGTATTATTTGTAGAAATGAAAATTGAAAACTCCTTGTTTTCAGCAGCATTCCTTTTAATTATACACAATTTCACTATGAAACTAACATGAATGACATGTAAAAAAAAATTGCATACCCCCATTTGGCAGAGTTTGTAGAGGTCCTCCTGAAGAGAGGGCCACAGCTGGGGCCATTCTCGCTTGGCTAGTTCCACAGTGATTCGGGCAACAGCATCTTTTAAATGGAATTCCTCCTCAAGAATCCCAAGAGTCCCCTAAAAGAGAATAATAATCATTCCTTTAAAAAAAAACTTGCAATTAAAATGCAGAAAACATGATTTATCACATACATAGGGTTGGATATCATTATGGGCAGTCAATGTCATACCAGTTTCAGGTGTTTTTGAAAAAACAAAGTATTTAAAACAATCCTGTTAATATTGATTCTTCCGCGAAAGAAACAAATACTTTTAACGCAGTATTAAGTCTTCCCCGGAAGACATGTGTCGCCTGCTAGTTCATTCAATATGTAATATATCACGTATAATGTTGAAAAAGTAATTCTAAGTCCCGGCAAACAGGAAGTTGATAAGCGACAGATTCGAAAATGTCTTACACGATACAGTTGGCCACACTGATGCTCTGTGCCAAATATGAGGGAGTTGCCCCATGTGGTTCTTGAGAAAAGTGTGACAGAATTTTTTTTGCTGTAAAAAATTCTAAGTCCCGGCAAACAGGAAGTTGATAAGCGACAGATTCGAAAATGTCTTACACAATACAATTGGCCACACTGATGCTCTGTGCCAAATATCAGGGAGTTGCCCCATGTGGTTCTTGAGAAAACTGTGACAGAAATTTTTTGTGACGACGACGACGCCAGACGACGGATAGTGATCCCTATATGTCGCCACTGCGTGTAACGCAGGCGACACAACAATGATGTACAGTTAACACTTACTGTCCTAATGTACACTTATAGTTCTAATGTACACTTACTGTTCTAATGTACACTTACTGTTCTAATGTACATTTACTGTTCTAATGTATGCTTACTGTTCTAATGTACGCTTACTGTTCTAATGTACACTTACTGTTCTATTGTACACTTACTGTTCTAATGTACACTTACTGTTCTAATGTACACTTACTATTCTAATGTTTGCTTACAGTTCTAATGTACACTTACTGTTCTATTGTACACTTACTGTTCTATTGTACACTTACTGTTCTAATGTACACTTACTGTTCTAATGTCCAGTTTACAGTTACTGCTTTATTGTACAATTTACACTTACAGTTCTAATGTACACTTACTGTTCTAATGTACACTTACTGTTCTAATGTACACTTACTGTTCTAATGTACACTTACTCATCTAATATACACTTACTCATCTAATATACACTTGCAGTTCTAATGTACGCTTACTGTTCTATTGTACACTTACTGTTCTAATGTACACTTACTGTTCTATTGTACACTTACTGTTCTAGTGTATGCTTACTGTTCTATTGTACACTTACCGTTCTATTGTACACTTACCGTTCTATTGTACACTTACCGTTCTAATGTACACTTACCGTTCTAATGTACACTTACTGTTCTAATGTACACTTACTGTTCTAATGTACACTTACTGTTCTAATGTACACTTACTGTTCTAATGTACACTTACTGTTTTATTTTACACTTACTGTTCTAATTTACACTTACAGTTTTAATGTACACTTACTGTTCTAATGTACACTTACTGTTCTAATGTACACTTATTGTTCTAATCTACACTTACTGTTCTAATGTACACTTACTGTTCTAATGTATGCTTACAGTTCTAATGTACACTTACTGTTCTATTGTACACTTACTGTTCTAATGTACACTTACTGTTCTAATGTCCAGTTTACATTTACCGCTTTATTGTACAATTTACACTTACAGTTCTAATGTACACTTACTGTTCTATTGTACACTTACTGTTCTATTCTACACTTACTGTTCTAATGTATATTTAATGTTCTAATGTACAGTTTACACTTACTGTTGCCATGAATTGTAAGGCATTTTTCTTCAAATACTCCTTTTCCTCTGTTTTCATATTATTCCATCTGAACCTAATACAAAAGACAATTAGTTTTAAAAGAAAATTGTGGAACTGAATTATGAATATCTCCACACTTTAAAGTTCCTGAAGAGCAGTCCTAGTGTTTTAAAATCACACATCATTATAGAAATTTTTCCACTAAACAAAACTTACTTGATGGCATGTTCCAACAGCTGTAATCCAAAATGGCGTACCACTGGTTTGTATGCTTTCTCAGCTAACACCAGCCCAACAGGAACACAAAAGGGTGAGGAATCCTTGAACTCCTCACAGATCTAAACAGAAATCACATATACACATTATATCTGTAAACTCAGAAAAGATCCTTAAATACTGAAAAGCTTTCAAACAAGAGATGTTTACAGAACAAAGAAAAGGCCATTCATTCATATACAGTAAAACATGGTTACAATGAACACCCTTATAATGAATTCACATTAACAGTGAAGTGATTTTCATTCCCTGTAGTTTTATACATATTATGAACTTAATGGGTATAATGAATTACATTTATAACTTAGAATCAAATTTGCTCCTCCCTAGATCTTCACTATAAGCATGTTTTACTGTATCAAGTCATTTATAGCATTTCTATATACTGCATATCATTTCATATCTTAAACTAGAGCTGTTCTTATGGGACAAATACATTTGAATTATATCCATGTACTTTGAATAATTATATCTATCACTTAGGTCTCACCATCTGCAACTGGAGTGTCTTCCAGTCAACAATGATAAAAAAATGATTACAAATTTAAAGTTATCAATTTGTAACATTTACCATCAGTCTACTCCCGCTTTTTATGTAGGTCGTCAATCTTACTGGCAGACTAAGAGTATGGATAACAGTGGCAGATCTGGAGGGGAGTGGGGGAGGGTACCTGGGTTGCAAACCCACCCCTTTCTGTTGAAATTTTTTTTTTTAACAAAGATCATTTTTGGCCATTTTGGGGTCCTCGACCCCCTACCCTTTCTTGAGTAAAAAAGGTACAAACTTGGGTCACACACATACCATTTCAAAATTTTCTGGATCCACCACTGGGTAACATTGGTGAGTGACCTAAGCATACAAATGTGACTCAAAAATGTACCATGCTTTGAAATTCATCAGACATGTATTGAATATTCATTTGTGTTTGAACAAAAGAAAACTAATAATGCATTGAAGGATAAAAATCATAAGTTTAGGTACAGGAACCAGTAATTTTGTCTGCAATAATAATAATAGTAATAGTAGCGGTTTATACTATATCATTCCTAACCTGTGCTTCTTTTTATTTTAGGGGGTGATATGGCTATCATTATTAGATTATTACAAAATTATTGGTTCCTGTGGTAAAAGAGTCTTCAAAGGCAGAGATCTTTAAGGAGGGTGGAATGTGATGGTCAGCAGGGCTCCATCACCGACGACCAAAATGCTCAATTAATACGTATTGGTAGAGAACCTGTGGCTCCGGGTTCGAATCCCGGTGAGGCTCGTTGTCCTTTGTTATAGTTTTTTATGTAAACATAGGCTGCAATATGGTAATAGATGGTAAACCTTGTCAGTGTTTCAACTAGGTAAGCAAATGCTACTGTATGTAAATCACAAATTTGCCGATGTTGAAACCTGAAAAGCTAGTACGACAAATTGTTCAACACTGCACTCTTGTAGTTGTACCCTACTAGTACATGGATGGAAATTGTGATATCTCACCTTGTGGGCGTTTTGCCTAACATTCTGTGTACTAGATGGATTCAAAATAGTCTCTATAGAATCGGAAAGCTCTCTGGCTAGAGAAAGGATTTGTGGATCCATTTAATTCCCGTGACTTTTCCCCTATTATTTCTCTATCTCAGTGTCTGCGAGTTCACATGGTAAACATTGCGTGAGTTACTCCCCGCTTGGGAAAAGAATATTTCGGCATTCCGATCCCGATTTTCAAAATAAGAGGCACATGGGTCACATCGCTCATCTGAGTCACCTTGGCCCATATTTAAAGATTTTCCCTATAAATTCGCATGTAAACCGTTGATCCCTATTGTGAACCCAACCTTCCCCCGGGGGCCATGATTTTTACAAACTTGAATCTGTAATATGTCAGGAAGGTTTCATGTCACAAATGTAAACTTCTTTGGTCCAATGGTTTGAAAAGAAGATTTTATCAGATTTTCCCTATTCATTTGTTATATAAAACCATGATTCCCTCTTGTGGACCCATCCTATCCATGGGGGTCATGATTTTAACAAACTTGAATCTGCAATAGCGCATATATCATGAAGCTTTCATGTAAATGTATATTTAAAAACTTCTTTGGCCCAATGGTTCTTGAGAAGAAGGTTTTTAAAGATTTTCCCTATATATATTTGTATGTAAGAATTTGATTCCATATTGTGGCCGCATCCTACCCCCCAGGGTCATGGTTTTAACAAATTTGAATCTGCATTATGTCAGCAAGCTTTCATATGAATTCAGCTTTTCTGGCCCAGTTGTTCTTGAGAAGATTTTTAAATGACCCCACCCTATTTTTTGCATTTTTGTGATTATCTTCCCTTTGAAGGGGGTATGGCCCTTCATTTGAACAAACTTTAAAGCCCTTCATCCAGGATGGATGCTTTTTGCCAAGTTTGGTTGAAATTGGCCCAGTGATTCTGGAGAAGAAGTCGAAAATGTAAAAAGTTTACAGACGGACGGACAACAGGCGATCAGAAAATCTCACGAGCTTTCAACTTATACGTGAGCTAAAATGAAATGGCCAAGTCTTTCATGATGTGCTGTACATTGAAAAAGTGATGTATTATTTCGAACCTTCGCTGTAAAATCATACACAAAGTTTATCAATCCATATTTCAAGATCTAATTTTGCAAATTCCTTTTTAATGAAAAGATGAAGATAACGAACTGTGGTAAATCTCATATAACTCCTATAAAGAATACAAATTTAAGAATTGGGCAAACACAATCTAATTAAAATCAGATCTTCTAGCTCTAACCGTTACACTGGAAGTGTAACGGTTGGAGAAGATCTGATTTTAATTACATTGGGGCAAACACGGACCCCTGACCAGAGGTGGGACCAGGTGTCTAGTAGACGTACAAGCAGCCCCCTGTCGACCGGTCACACCCGCCGTGATCTCTATACCTTGATCATGTAAACAGAGTAACCCGTAGTCAAAATCATTATAATAAACTGAGAATAGCCTAGCAATCGGTATGAAATACGTCAGACAGCATTTCACCCAATGGCAGGATGTATTAGTAAATTAGATTGTTATAACGACCCATAGAATCTGCGAAATGCTGACTTTGAATGAGACTGTTCAAACCACTGTAACATCAACTCGTTTGTCAGTAGCCTGCCTCGATTCAAAAACTGATTATGTATACACAGAACAAGCCCATGCTTATCGTATCAACACCATATGCAGGTGATAATGGAATATTTGCTACATAAATATGGGAAGTTGACGATAGAGAAGCTGAAGTCACTCCGTTCTTCATAAACAAAAAAAAGTATGCGACATCTCCAAGTTGTTTGTACGTTTCATAATATTGAATGACAACATTTTTAAGCGAATAATAAAAATCACTGTTGTCCAGTGACATGATATTTTAATTTTTTAAAAATATTAAAATATTGAAAAGTTTTATAATTTAAGATGCGTTATAATTATGATATAATATAACTGTTTACTACAGACATGTACAATGTATATAGGCATCTTTCATCCAGATTTTCTAATCTATAACAGTATTTGAATATGCTTTTGACTATATCTTAAAATTAATGTGAAAACAAAATTTAAAAAAAATTTCATCTAACAAATGAACACACCACCATGCCCCCCCCCCCCCCCCCCCCCCCCCTGTAATTAATATATAGAAATATTATAAAAGATATAAATAAAAAATATCCAAGTGTAAATCTATATGTAGTTAAATATAAAGCAAGAAGGAATGTGATTTAATTGTCATTTGACTTTGAATATGGTGGTTAATCGTTAGATTTAAAAAATATTGTAGAGACTTTATGAACTCATATCACCAAGATACAGAATTGTAATCGGGTTCGATGTTTAATATACATGAAACAAAACACAAGCGAAAGTTAAAATCTTCAATTTCAAAGGTACCGTAACAGTAACCGTATATATTCAACAAGGTTTTAGCCTTTTTTCAAAAGCAAGTCATCCAGAAGTCATTTTATTCAACAAGGTTATAGTATTTTTTCGAAAGCAAGTCATCCAAAAGTTATTTTTATATCAGTTTGATTGTTTTCCCCCCATTCAATATGGAAACCATGTCGAGGAACTAGAGAGCTAATGACCGTACTGTCGAGTAGAGTATTTGTCAATTTCATGATTAGACAAAAAGAAAAAAAAAATTAAAATATATGCTTATGAGTACGTATGGGGTATGTTTTTCTTATCAAATAGTAAATACCCCCCCCCCCCCCCCCCCCCTTGTCAAGTGATTCAAGATACCTCTTGGCTGTAACGAGCTAGTTATCCCTAGATACATTTTCTATTTGAGGTATAAGCCTGGATGTTATTAGCAGATTTTTTTGCATTGTAATACATATAACTCATTTAAAAGGTAAGCACAGTGCTCATGTATTTTCATTTGTTTCAGATGTATAGACCATATTACAATAGGCAACATCAAAGGACTTGTTCAACCTATGAAGACAATGAAATTTATCAATCACAGAGAAGATTGTATTCACTTTTCGAATCTAGTGCATCCCAAAGGGTCCAGCGAGTACTTCATAAGAACCATCAGTTCACGCATCCTTGGAGTCCTTTTGACCGATGGGAAAGACAGGCATTGCCAGTTTTGTTACCTTCTTGCAGCAATATAACCGAGGTTGTGTATCCAGAACCGTCAACAGATCGTAGTAGTATTACAGCAACACTCTCTAGAGAGGAAGAGGAAGGTGGTGAAGTTTTCACATGTCCAGAGATGGAGGTGAATAATTCAGTCATGTCAGGTAATGAATATCCAGCAAAAGAGGATTTATCAGATCCGAGAAATGATAGCGGGTTTGGATCTACATCCGACACTCCATCAACATCAAGAGCACCAGATTTCATTCGCTTAGACAGCAAGGAGATCTCTCAAAATGAAAAATTTACCTTAAATTCAAAGAGACAACACATCACATCCATTGATGGTGAAAAGTCGGGGCCCATATATATATCTGATGACGAGAAAAGCTCTGCTGTGGACAGTGACTCTGATGATCCAGACATGAATCATTCCGAGTGTAAAGGAGACGGAAATTCTACACCAAGTTCAGAGTCCAGTGGCACGGATTCAGCAGACGTCGCTAACCAAACTCTAGTGACGAGTATGGAAAGACTTAAAAATCAGAAACATTTTTTCAAGTGTGACTATTGTGACTTTAAAGCACTCAACAAAGGGAAAATGAAGACCCATTTTGGAATTACTGGGCACTCATTTGCAGCAGACATAATGGGATTTTTTGAAAATGAAACATATCACTGCAAGTCTATCATTGAACCAGTTGCTATACATTTGTTTGCAAATAAGAAGAACATGGGCAATTTGACTGACTTGGTTATCATGTGTCCTATATGTTTCAGCCATTTCCCCTCAATGTACAAGTGTAACAATCACGCCTTAAGGAACCACGGTGAAAACGTATACGGTGTAGGAAAAGTGGTGGGTCGACATGTGATCTCTCTACCCGTGGGTCTTAGATGTCTTTGTGGTCAACAGTGTAGGGAAGAATCACAGATCAGGAAACATCTAAACACCTGCAAGAATTTCCAAATAATGCCAGAGCCAAACATTTCCTATCTGTATGTCTGCCCATTTTGCATACAGTTTTTTGGTGATATTCACGGATTTCATGTTCACATTCAGACTGAAACAAATAAATACAATCTGCGTCAAAATGTAATGGTCACCATCATCCATGTCCGCCACCCCACTGTCAGTAGAGCAATGCTTCCATACGCCTGTGGTCCCACACTGCAGGATACCTCAGTAACGCGAGTGATTTCTCGTCAACAGAAAAAAAAAGCCATGAAAGAGTGGAGGAAAAACAAGAACAATACTTTGGGTTCGTATTATCAGATGAACCACAATAAAAAATCAGAGAATGAGTGAATCCTGTATCATCTGATGAACAAAGATAACCCCAAAAAAATCAGAGAATCCGTGAATCCTGTTTCATCAGTTGAACCGAGATAAAAGATCAAAGAATCAGTGAATTGTGTATCATCTGATGAACAAAGATAGCAGAGAATTGTGAATTTTGTTCCATCAGTTAAACCAAGATAAAAAACCAGAGAATCATCATGATCATTGAATTATTCTTTTAAAATATTGAAATAATTTATGTATTGTTTTCAAGAAATAAGTATTTATATGATTTTATGATTGTTGACAACACATGCAAACAATAATTGTGTGATACAATACATGTATTTCCAGTCAACGACCGGTTCAGTATAGAATTCAGTAAATACATGTATAATTAATAAGTAAGCATACATGTAATAAATAGAAAATGTGACATACATGTATATCATACACGTATATAATGTATAAGTTTTGTAGATTACAACTGTCTGTATAACATCACTGTAACAGATACCATCTGACAGGAGTTATCAGCACTTGTGTGTGTATGGGTGGGTGTGTATACAAACACAAATACACTTTGCATGCACAGAGATGCAATTATGCATGTATACCTGTATTTTAATATCATAAAAACCATTTAGTCCCAAATTTGCATGTGCCTAATTACTTTGTAACTTTGAAACTTGTCAGGGGGAAAAAATTAACAAAAATTATTAGTGGCTGGTGGAGCAACCATATAATAATTGTCCTCGTGACTAGTGAATATGAGCTAATATTCTTTTTTATTTCTGAAGTTGGATGTACATTGTACTTGCATATATAAAATATATGTAGAAGTGACACTAAAGACTGGTGAGAGAAAGGGACATCATACTCCCCTTTTGTTTGGGTTTGTTGGCCTTTTGCTACATGTATGTCTGTTGTCTACCCAGATATACTACCCAGTTTGAAATATAAATACCTGCTAATACAATGATACTCCACCACAACAATACACTAATTTTCTTAAGTACATCTCGTTGCTTTTTATACGTCCATCTATAGACAGAACAGCAATGTCTGTACAACCCTCCATTCAAGGGTTTTCTCTTTTCATTTCTCTGTCGCATATCAAGCTGAAACTTGCTGTGTAGCTTCATTGTGGGTCACTCTAAATCATGTTGCAATTTCGATTCTTTGAATTCTCTTGCAAGAGGTTTGCTACTTTTTAAAAAAAAAAATTAATGTTAACAGTATATGGAGGGTATATGCTTTGTTTAATCCCTGCCACAGTTTTCAAGTGGTCCTCACTGTACAGAGTGATTGTATGGGTATTGAAGATGTGCATGTGGCAAGGATTTTTATTTTCTTCAATTTTTGAGAAAATTGCAGGTTGTTAAACTTAGTCATTTTTGAAAGAAATATTTAATTTAAACAATATTTTATTATGTATTGGACAAAAGGCATTGCCTTCATAAGCCTTCTCCATACAAGTACATAGTCAAGGTCATACAGATAGAGAAATGTTTGATTACATTTATTATATTACATAGAGTAATGATTTATCTTAACCCCTCCAACAATTTTCAAATGAGGAACTTCTTATTTCACAGAATATTTGTATAGGTATTGAAGATGTGTATGTGGAAAGATTTTAATTTCTTCAATTTTTGAGAAATTACAGGTTGTTGGACTTGTTTAGTTTAGAGGAAATATTACAAAGTAAGTACATGGTTTGTCCATTTGACTCCATTCAGAGTTTTTACATGTAGGTTAAAGCCTTTTAAACAGTTTGAAGATGTATATATTGCAAGGATTTTGATTTCCAACAATTTTCTTTGATGTTAAAAAAATGTAGAAGTTGTTGAATTGAGTCAATTTTGGGAAAGTATTTTACACATAGATTGCCCATTCCTTCAGTCACTTGCTGTAAGCCAGCCATGTCTGTACCTGTGGTTCAAGATAAAACTTCATACATGTATATTTTATTATACCTCTCATGATCCAATATTTGTGGCATGTGGATTTTCTTGTCTATTTCTGACCTATCTATTTGCAAGTTTAAACTTGGTCTTAACTGTGGAACTCGGAAGTTATCATGAACTGAAAGGTCAAGATCAAACAATATACTATTTATAGTTAAAGTTATGAATTGAACAAGGCTCAACTGGAATAGGAGGGGGGGGGGGGTCTTTTACAACACAGACTGATATAGGAACTGTGTCCACAGCACATAGAGTGGTGAACACCTAATACATTAATCAATATAGGACTCTCTCCTCTCTCTCTCTCACTAGATATAGATATATAGTAGTATGGTTTATTCCAAAGTAGGATCTAAACAGGCATAACATTGAACCTGTTTTAAATCACAAAATACAATATAGGATTGAGTTATTTAATGTGTTCAGATAAATGCAGTTGACATACTCATCACAAACATCAGATATGCAGACTCAGCAGAACAGACGCTCCATATGTAATGCAATATGCATGTATTGTCTTGTTAAATTACGGATGGTAGAAAGAGATGGTGCTACAGGACAATTGATTCAGTCATGAAATGTCCTCTTCCAACAAAAGACACCATATTATACTAACACAGTATTAAAAAAAACTAACTGGGTCAGTGTAAAAACATTTCCATTCTAACATTTGTCAGCACCTGAATAAAATTGTTTGTAAATAATAATCTGATGCAGATAGTAGTGAGTGTGCTCATTGTAAAGTAATTCTGATTAGTTTGTCGTTGAGATAGGGATGAATTATTGAGCAATGTATTTGTTAGGTTTTTAGCTTATCTGGAATCATCTGAAACTTACAAGTGATGCTGTGGATTGCAACGACAACTAGAATAAAAGGCACATAGGCCACACCACACACACCATATCACAGTTACATTATCGTGTTTATAACGAGTATTTTACAAAGCAAACTTCAGGTGTACAAAATCTTGGAAATAATATTGTTGTGAGAGAATGTATGTTTCAGCTGATTGTATATTAAAGTCAGAGTTCTTCCAATGTTCTGAACGTTCCTTCTGTGGTCCACATAGAACTGTCTCCTTCATAGCTGGAGATGTAGGCATTGTCATATCTTGAAGTCTCCAAATCGTGCTCACGTGACATCGTGTAGCGCCATCTAGACGTAAAGATGCTGATGAGAGTCACGATGGCAATGATCAAAAGGCACACACCAACAATTGCACATATCACGATTATGTTTTCTTGTGTGTATTTCGTCCCCATTTCCCATCCTGAAATAAAGTATTTTGAAAGAGATTTATCACTTGATATGTGTATGAACAGTCGATGTACTACTCGTATCGTTAAAAATCGTACAGAAGTTGTAAATGAAAGGTGAAGACAACGAACAGTGATCAATCTCATAACTCCTACCAGCAATACAAAATAGAGAGTTCGGCAAACACGGACCCCTGGACACACCAGAGGTTGGACCAGGGGAAGCAAGCATCCCCTGTCGACCGGTCACACCTGCCGTGAGCCCTATATCTTGATCAGGTAAACGGAGTTATCCGTAGTCAAAATCAGTGTGCCAAGAACGGCCTAACAATTGGCATGAAACACGTCAGACAGCATTTGACCCAATGATAGGTTGTACTGGCAAACTAGATCCTTATAACGACCATATAATTTGCGAAATGCTGATTTTAAACGAGACTGTTGGAACCCCTGCACCATCAACTTGTTTGTCAGTAGCCTGCTTCGATCGAAAAACACCATACGCAGAACAAGCTCTGGCGTCTCGAATCAGTTGAAAGCTATAAACACCATATGCAGGTGATAATAGAATATTGCTACATAAATATGGGAAGTTGACGATGGAGAAGTTGAAACCACTCTGTTTGTCATAAAGTTGAGTTGCCGTTAATATCTACTTTCAATAAAATATCTAAGTATGAAGCAGAAGTGGACGACTCTGTGGTGTCTTTTATCTCGAGTTCACTGGGATATATTATCAACACAATTAAACAAAATCAAACTACCAATTCATTAGCATGGTTTGGTACCTTTTTTAAAAAAAAAATTAATATGATTTTCAAATGAAAATATTAAACATTTAATTTAAAATTTTTTTTTACAACTGTGTAAGAAAAATAAGTCACATTCTTTAAGTCCCATGTCATGTACTTTGTAGATTTCGATTTATTTTTGGCCTTCTTTGTACTTTCTTAATTAAACTATGCACTCTTGGTGAACATCGATAGAGAGTGCTTTAAAATGTTTCAAATGCATTCACAAGACAATGAAGGCCGATATCAATAACAATGTGTATGGACATTTTCCTCTGTTTATGGATCGATCGTGAAAACTGATGCAGATGTTGTAAACGTATAGACAGATATATCGATAAAATTCGAAGAACTTACCTGCCATTACATTTTGATGTTTCTTTGCTAATCAATATCCAGTGTATCTCCGATCCGCCTGGTCAAGCTGGTGTTAATGAATCACGAAACAGATTGCAGTCTTCTTGATAGATGCCTAGATGGTTTACGATCAATATAAAACATGTGCCCTAATTGAATAATTAATGTGTTTTGTAAATGATTAACAACCGTGTTAATTTTACTGGCAGACCGTCCACACACAAACAAGTGTCGCTGTTCGTTGCGAGGAATGAAGACGCTCTCACGACAATTTACGATCCTCCGAACATTTCTGTGTGATCGATTTACTTTGACTGGTTAATGGGCAAGTTTGATCTATAATTTCAGTAAAAACGGTAATTTTTTAAAACACATGACATCACTCTTGCATGACATGTAAACTGACTAGACACTATCTAGGTTTTAAACTTTTGAACGTTTTTTTTTTCCAATTAGATACTTATATGAACCATATCTCTCTCTCTCTCTCTCTCTCTCTCTCTCTCTCTCTCTCTCTCTCTCTCTCTCATTATCTACTGTTGACTGTCATTATCTACTGTTGACTGTCATTATCTACTGTTGATTCATTGTCGACTGTCATTATCTACTGTTGACTGTCATTATCTACTGTTGACTATCATTATCTACTGTTGACTGTCATTATCTACTGTTGACTATCATTATCTTCTGTTAACTGTCATTATCTACTGTTGACTGTCATTATCTACTGTTGACTGTCATAATCTACTGTTAACTGTCATTATCTACTGTTAACTGTCATTATCTACTGTTGACTGTCATTATCTACTGTTGACTGTCATTATCTACTGTTGACTGTCATTATCTACTGTTAACTGTCATTATATACTGTTGACTATCATTATCTGCTGTTGACTGTCATTATCTACTGTTGATTCATTATCTACTGTTGACTGTCATTATCTACTGTTGACTGTCATTATCTACTGTTGACTGTCATAATCTACTGTTAACTGTCATTATCTACTGTTGACTATCATTATCTACTGTTGACTGTCATTATCTACTGTTGACTATCATTATCTTCTGTTAACTGTCATTATCTACTGTTGACTGTCATTATCTACTGTTGACTGTCATAATCTACTGTTAACTGTCATTATCTACTGTTGACTGTCATTATCTACTGTTGACTGTCATTATCTACTGTTAACTGTCATTATCTACTGTTGACTGTCATTATCTACTGTTGACTGTCATTATCTACTGTTGACTGTCTTTATCTACTGTTGACTGTCATTATCTACTGTTGATTCATTATCTACTGTTGACTGTCATTATCTACTGTTGACTGTCATTATCTACTGTTGACTCATTATCTACTGTTGACTGTCATTATCTACTGTTGACTGTCATTATCTACTTTTGACTCATTATCTACTGTTGACTGTCATTATCTACTGTTGACTGTCATTATCTACTGTTGATTCATTGTCGACTGTCATTATCTACTGTTGACTGTCATTTTCTACTGTTGACTGTCATTATCTACTGTTGACTATCATTATCTACTGTTGACTGTCATTATCTACTGTTGACTATCATTATCTACTGTTAACTGTCATTATCTACTGTTGACTGTCATTATCTACTGTTGACTGTCATAATCTACTGTTAACTGTCATTATCTACTGTTAACTGTCATTATCTACTGTTGACTGTCATTATCTACTGTTGACTGTCATTATCTACTGTTGACTGTCATTATCTACTGTTAACTGTCATTATATACTGTTGACTATCATTATCTACTGTTGACTGTCATTATCTACTGTTGATTCATTATCTACTGTTGACTGTCATTATCTACTGTTGACTGTCATTATCTACTGTTGACTGTCATAATCTACTGTTAACTGTCATTATCTACTGTTGACTATCATTATCTACTGTTGACTGTCATTATCTACTGTTGACTATCATTATCTTCTGTTAACTGTCATTATCTACTGTTGACTGTCATTATCTACTATTGACTGTCATTATCTACTGTTGACTGTCATTATCTACTGTTATTTTTGTTAACGATGTAGATGACTTATATTTGTCGTTGTTCTTTTTCTGGTAGTGTGTAATAAATGATATATTTTATTTGTTTATGTAATTTTTGTGTCGTGATAAAGATGCGGGTTGGGTTGAAAATTTGAGGTTTAAATAACCAACGGTGTCGTGGCTTTTTCAATGCTTCTATAGATTTCTTTCTGCTTGTACACTCACATACATCGCCCAAAGCCAAACTAATATTTATGATTAATCACATCATTTTATACCAAATGTTTTACTGTCAGCGTGGACGACGGCTCTACACAACTTGGTTAAAGACAGTCAACAGATGGTTAGTTAAACTGTTACATGTATAAGCTAGATATATTTTTCGCCTTTTTCTTCTATAATACAATTAGTCTGGTCAATGTACAAGATGACCTCAAACTAATTGCTACAAAAGCTTTAAGTTATACTATAATATATAGTCTTAGCGACATATAAAAAGATGCACAAAAATATAATGTGCTGTCGATGTGGATAAAGGACCTTTAGAATGGTTTTAAAAAAGAAGAAAAAAAGAAGACGTAAATCATAAATAGTAAGGATTTTCCTCCATACACAGTAAGGCTGACATCATAAAGACAAATCGATAAAACAACGTTAAAAAATTAGGGAAATTGTAAGTTTAGATAGAAACTATATGAATCCATTATTTTTGAGATAAAGCAAGTAGGCTAGGGCCTTTCAAAGTCCAAAATTTGAAGTTTGGTTTCAGATTCCTTGTTTTTGAATTTTTTTTTTTTTTTTTTACACATTTATACCTGATTTCAGTTTTACCAACGATACTACAGGTTATATTTGATTAGCTCCATAAACCTCACGAGAAAATCAATATCATCAAAATAATTTATTTAAATGAGGATGCTACCCCCGGACTCTGTGATGAAATAAAACTACGATGTACACGTATACATGTACGATATTTATTCTACCTATAATGCATGTATAAGTGTATGCTCGTAAAAACAAGAAAATATTACGTCATCTATATAATTACAAAATGTTACAATCCGTAAAACAATCTGATTTCCTTTGAAGTTTTTTCTATATCGATATCTTAAATAATTTTGGAAACGAAAAGCACAAAAACAAAGTAAAACACTCTTAATCAAATATATGTACATGTATACGAAGACAAAAGAAATGTATTCGAATCAACTTGATTTCATGTTGCTGCTTTCAAACGTTCGGATGACTCCCCATCAGCCACGAGCCCCGAAGCGCTTCACTCGACCCTAATTTAGTGTTTTTGGCGGTGTGTAAGTAATTAATATAGTGACATGTGTTTTACAGTAATTCACAACATTTTACAAAGTACATAAATGATTTAACACCCGGTCCAAACGGACCTATATGTCACTTTGAATCAGTGTGTAATGCGAAATTTATGATTAATCAGTTTTAATAACAGTTTATTAATTAGCTGCAAGTTCACCATCATCAGAAGCCTATTTGCACATATGCTCTATACAAATTACATGTACTTAATTAGCGGGGAAGTAAATAAATCACCCAAATTCTTACTGCGTGTCTATATATGACACAATAGGCAATTCAAGGAGTATTGCATTGCTGGTCTCGTCCTTTGTAAGGATATGCCAATATTTCAATGATTTCGTTTTATTTTTCAACGGAATATTTCTTGTTTTTTAGCATCATTTTTCACTGTAAGAGTTGTATTCCTGTTATGACATTCTCTACAGTTTGATTTTTTTTTCATTTTCACTATAACCTATCTTTTTGAGATTAAATGTAAATTCAAACAAGATTTTGTTAGGTGCAGTTGTGTCACTTGTGTTTCTTCAATGATGAGTGGTTTTGCCTTAAATGAATCCTTTAAAAATAGAGGGATTGTGAGCACTCCTACAATTCAAATATTGGAACATATTGATGGATATGATGTATGTTTTAAAATCCAGGATTTGATAATTAAATGTCGAATCTTCTTCCTTTGTATACCGTATACAAGAAATGCATACTTTGCCTGGAAATTACGTACATGGATTTCAGTAATGGGTGACGAGCATCGTCTTTAGCTAAAAGATCATGAATTTCATTTCCATGAAAAATAATAAATTTATTGTCGCGATAGCGACCGTGATGCTTAATTTTTGCTTTTTCTGAAAGTTTGTTGAAAATTGCGTTAGGGATTTAAAGAAAGCGAATATCGCATACAGAGGGAGAACACTTAGAGCCCAGATCGCATCCAATGGTTAGTTTGAATTCAAATATATTATTTTGTAGAATTAATCAAAGTAAATAGCTTAGGTCCGCAGTGAACGGGGATTGGAATTTAATCAAAATTTCTGCAGGCTGCTTCATCGGCAGGGATTGGCTTGTTTGTGTAAATGATAACTGACCAGCAGGCAACCGGTGTGTGGTCACAGACGCACAATACGAAATCTGACTGCACTCGAAGTATGCAGGATAGGTGTTAAAATAGTCAATATATTGACCTTTTTTCATCTGTTGATACATTTAGTTGAGATGTGATAGATCTTTCTTGTGGAGTGATAAGATATTTTGCAGCATCTTTTATTTTTGATAGAATTATTAAAGATACGTTTTTCGGGAGTGTGAGATTTTCAAAATGAAGCCCAATAAATAAAATCCAGTCCAAATCTTCCTTAGACTCCCATGTCTCAGCATTCATTGATTGTTCTTTGTTGGTTTTTTATTTTCTTCTTTTGCTTTTTAATTTTTTTTTTTTTTTTTTTTTTTTTTTTTTTTTTTTTTTTGCTTTTTGGTGACAGATGTAGGTATTCTGCCCAATATGTTTACCTGGATTTTCCGGAGTCGACCATTGCTGGTGATTATTTTCCTGTCTAGGAACTGTCGACCATTGCTGGTCATTATTTTCCTGTTTAGAAACTGTCGACCATTGAATGGCATTTAGTGAATCATTCTCCCTTAGAAGGGTGTCTATATCCCAGTGAAACTTCCCCTACAATAAATATACCTGTTTACAAACAATTTCTTCTCCTGTCCACTAACCCGTTGTTACCTTATAAAAGTAGATAGATTGTGTATGTACATGTACTAATACATGTATTCCGACGAGTTATATAACTTAAGGACAATAAAGAATTGAAATTGAAAATTCCAGGCAACGAAAATGATTAATTCAACATTCTGATCAATCGATTTGTTTTCTTTTTTGTATGAACGATCTGTTGCTTAAATAACATTATTAACAACTTACAATGTTGTCAATCTTTTACAATTTTATCAAATAACAGCTAGAAGAAACTTATCTATGAAATAGAAAGAACTGGAAAATATAAAAATTTTGAAGATATATTTTCAAAAATAAATCCTTGCTCGCATTAATTAATTTGAAGGAATATATCGTCGACTGACCAGTTTCGGTGACCTTAGTGATAAACCGCGATTTTCTCATTAATCACTTGGATAAAATAAATAAACAATACACCTACCTTTAAAGTAATTAGATTCCTTTACTTTCATCCAAAAATTCCAATTTTATCGGTACGTTAATTGAAAATATTTTCGTAACAAAAAAATGTCACTTTGTGCATGGTCCTAAAACGGTGACGTCACCTATTTCGGTGACCATTGTTAATATAAGTTTGCCAAAAGTTTGTAACTGTAAAAACATATATACAGGAGGAATGTGCAACTAAACGTCAATGAATAACTTAACATAGTGTAGAATTCTAGACTTTTGGTATACTTTATATTAATTTGAAAGTTTGCTTGAAAAAGTAATAAGTAAATGGGCTTATTTTTGGGGTGCTCGTGTTGATTGTTTGCATACTTTCCTTCTAGTGGTTCATTTTCGGAAAAAAAATTGAAGACGTACTCTATATATGTTTGCAAACACTACGTACGGCGAAATGGATGACGCAATCTACACCCGGAAACAACAACGCGAACACGAAAACAAAAGGTCACCGATTCTGGTCAGTCACCGAAATAGGGCAGTCGACGATATATGAATTCAAATAAATTGAATGATATCAGTAAACCATTCATTAATAATTCCAATTATGTAATAACTTGACGGTATCTTTATTTGAAATATTGATATAGCAATTAATTAATCAAGAAGGTTCGATGTCATTCCAAATCAGGACTATGTTTGCGATGCAGGATTCCGTGCAAGAAACATGTATGTAGTTAATACCAAATTTTCCTCTGGTCTGATTACCATGTAGACTTGTGTATCGTCCGCGTAGCAATGATACTTCATACCATGGCAATGACATATTGTTCCTATGGGTCTTGTGAAAAGACAGTATAATTTGGGTCCTAGGTCTAATGGTAACACACTGATGTCTAATCCCGTGGGGATCCGGGTTAGAATAGGTCCTCAGTACCCCTTGCTTGTCGTAAGAGGCGACTAAATGGGGCGGTCCTTCGGACGAGACCGCAAAAACCGAGGTTCCGTGCCACAGCAGGTATGACACGATAAAGATTCATCCCTGCTCAATGACCATAAGCGCCGAGCATAGACATAAATTTTGCAGTCCTTCACCAGCAATGGTGACGTCTCCATATGAGTGAAGTATTCTCGAGAGGTACGTTAAACAATATTCAATCAATCACTGGTGTCTATCTTGTAAATAGGATCTGATCAATTCTAGGGTATCACCATTCACTTCACAGGATACGGAAAGGGTTGAAGTAGTATATTCCATGGTCAATGACATCGAAGGCTGCTGAAAGTCAAGAAGGACAAGGACTGACGCTCATTGTTGATCGAGCGCCGACATGATATCACCATGTACTTTAAAGGGACTGATTCACGATTTCCCCCAAAATTTTGTTTTTCACTTTTAATGATCAAAATCTATTGTCTAATGTGTTTAAAATTTTTCACATAAAAATAAGGTTATACATTATCACAGAAGCTCATTTTTGAGAGTTTATTATTTGTTTTGTAAACAAAGATTGTGGTATGTTATTGTTTACGAAATTTTAAAAAGAAATGGATATTAATCTAGGTTTATCATATCTTTCACATTTCAAGCATTCTTTGGGTAAAGTGTGTCATCTAAAAGTTAAAAATTTGTGACTATGCAAAATTAAGATGCTTTTTATTTCACTGGTTTGTTTGTAAACATTAAAAGACTGGAGTCTTTGTTTTCATAACACAGATTTAAGGCTAAAATATTGCTATTATTCTTGCATTCAGAAGGTCAAGATTTTGGCTGTCAAAATTAAATGAGTTATATTTTTAATGTTTGACATCAAAAATGAATTTATTTTTTTTTCAAAAATCGTGAACCAGTCCCTTTAACGAGGGCCATTTCCGTAGAATGTCGAGCACAATATGCTAATTTGAGTGAATATGAGTCAAGGTGATTGTATATTCTTCTACTAGCCAAAACTTTCTCCAGAATCTTAGGGATAAAAGATAGATTGGAGACTGAACGACAGTTTTTCAAGTCTAGGCTTCTTTAGAAGAGGTCGAACAAACGCCTCCTTAAATAAAGAAGGAAAGACTTTCTGGTCGATAGAGAAGTTGACTATCCTGATGATCAGGGAAGCAATGGTTCAATAAACTTCAATAGAAGAGACGTAGAATAGGGTCGAGTTCACATGATTTACTGGGAGCTTTTATAATGAGAGATTTGAGTTCTTGTTCAGTGGCATGCTGAAATAACGTTAGAGATTGTCCTTTATAAAGTAGATCTGCATCCAAGTAGTTTTGCTTGGCATCTGCTTTTGTTGCATCGAGGTTTCTCTGATCGATGTCACTTTGTCGATGAAATAGGTAGAAAACCGGTTCGACAAGACATCTGGTGTAGATGTTGGTAAAATTCTTTGTTGGTTTTTTCTCATTAGAAGGTATATGATTTTGAAAAAAGCCTTCAGATTTGTCCACATTCCTCCACTGTTGAAGAATAGAAATCCTTCTAGCCTTGCCGAGCAAGTAGCCTAGGCTTTTACATGCTGTGTTAAGAAAACTGATGGTGGATTTAAAGTTGTGTGTTTCGCCTGCGTCTTTCCGCGTTCCTTTCTTTTTTTGCAGCCCCCAGATCGTCTGAATACTATTTTTGTTTGGTTTGATGATGATAGTTTTTGTAACAAGTAGCAAAGGTACCTCCAGAAGTTCACCGAGACCTTCGTTGTAGGATTTAACAAGTTCACTCACGGGCACTGAGGCATCTGGTGTTAACAGACGCACATAGCTCGTGAATATTTCTTTCTATTTCGCCCTGATCGATAGTATTAAACCTTCTGAAAGATATTCATTTCTTTTGGCGTTGTTGATTGATTGTATGTTGTTTAACGTCTCTCTCGAGAATTTTTCACTCATATGGAGACGTCACTAAGACCGGTGAAGGGCTTCAAATTTAGGCCTTTGCTCGACGCTTACGGCCATTGAGCAGTGAGGGTGCTTTAGCATGTCACACCTACTGTGACATAGGACATCCGTTTTTAAGGTCATCTCCGAGGACCAGTGACATTCACACCTGATGTCGATCGTTTGGCGTTAGTCACTACCTGTTTTAACGACTTAGTATTCGAACCCGGCCTTCCGCATGCGGGGCAAACGCTCTAACCTCTAGGCCACCGCGGAGGATTTTTCGCCGTTGTTGGTTGTTGTAAATGAAGGAAGCTTTTACCGCACAGTGATCAAAACACGCGTTCCCTTTTTCATCGCAGAAAAATGGTTTTTGTATGGTGGTGAGAGCAGCACATTACTCGATGATCTTGTGATAAGTAAATCAAGAATGTGACCTTGAATGTGAGTTGGTTCCTTCATATGCTACATGGGGTTACGATCATCTAGGGATTGCAAAAATCATCTACACGCTTCAGCGTTACGGGGATTGTCAACATGAAAGTTAAAGTCACCCGTGATCACCAATTTACGATGATGCATGTTATTTTCATCAAGATAGAAATTCCATTCTTTAAAATAACTCATTTCAACTGAGGCCATTTGCTTGAAGGTGTCAGGAAGTTACTCTTCAATCTCCAGATCCACAAGACAACTGCCCCAGATGGAGTTGCCTGCAGGCTACTGAAAGAATGCCCAATGCTCCAGGTACTCTTCCAGGTATCTCTAAGCCAGGCATCTATTCCAGTAGAATGGAAGACAGAGATAACTATTTACAAAAAAGGGGAGGAGAATAAAGCGGAAAATTATCGTCCAGTCAGTTTAACATCTGTGACATGCAAGATGCTGGAGCATATTAAATGCAGCAACATCATGCGACACCTGGAAGGTAAACATACTCCATGATGCCCAGCATGGTTTTCATAAGAGGCGTTCTTGTGAGAGTCAGCTAATATTTACCATCCAGGACTAAGCTTACAACATCGACTCCAAAGGCCAGACTGACGGCACCTTACTAAACTTTTCAAAGACCTTCGACAGGTTTGCTCACAACCATATTCTGTATAAGTTAGACCACTATGTGATTAAACACAGTCATCTGCAATGAATCAAAGACCTCCTTGTAGGTCGGACCCAATAAGTGCTGCTGGAGGGCTTTACATCATCTACAGCCCCAGTAAAATCAGGAGTCCCCCAGGGCAGTGTGCTTGGACCATTGCTGTTTCTGTTGTTTCTTAATAACGCCGCGGTGACCGAGAGGTTAGAGCGTTCGCCCCGCATGCAGAAGGCCGGGGTTCCAATCCCGACCGCGACAGACCTAAGTCGTTAAAACAGGTAGTGACAGTTCCATCGCCAAACGCTCGGCATAAGGTGTGAATGTCACGGGTCCTCAGAGATGACCTTAAAAACGGATGTCCCGTGTCACAGTAGGTGTGGCACGCTAAAGAACCCTCACTGCTCAATGGCCGTAAGCGCCGAGCATAGGCCTAAAGTTGAAGCCCTTCACCGGTCTTGGTGACGTCTCCATATGAGTGAAAAAATTTCGAGCGAGACGTTAAGCAAGATACAATCAATAAATCAATCAATTTTAATGACCTACCAGATTGTGTCTAGGAGGGATCTACAGCAAGATTATTTGCAGATGACTGTGCCCTCTATAGGAATATCAGAAAGGAGAAGGACGCCATTAAGCTTCAGAAAGACCTAGAAGCTCTACAGCAGTGGGAGGGCAATTGGTTGATGGAGTTCCACCACAAGAAATGTCAAGTACTGCATGTCACCAACAAAAGGAAGTGTGTAGAATACCCCTACAACATCCATGGACACACTCTTGAAGTGGTTGATTCTGCCAAATACATTAGGGTTAATATCCACAAGAGTTTGAAATGGGCTCAGCACATCAACCAGATCCCCAAGAAAGCAAACTCAACATCAGCTTGTCTGCGGCGTAACATCAACCAATGCCCACGTGAGACCAAAGCCCTATGCTATAAGACATTAGTCCGTCCCTTGTTGGAATATGCAGGTGTTATCTGGGACCCGCATACGGCAGAAAATATCAACAAGATTGAGATGGTACAGAGGAGAGCTGCTAGAATGGTAATGAATGATTTTAGGACAACCAGCAGTGTCTCCAATATGATCCAGCAACTCAACTGGCCCTTACTACAGGAGCGCAGAGCCCAGGCCAGGAGTATTATGATGTAGCGGATTGTGTATCAACTAATTGACATTCCATCCACACTTCTGATACTAACCATTTCTCCAAGAGGGAACAACATCACCTTCCTTGTGCCGTATGCCAGGACTACAGTATACCTGAAATCGGTTTTTTCCCAAATGGGATTAAGATCTGGAACTCTTTACCATCTGAGGCAGCTTCAAGTGCCAGATCCAGTCCATCAGTAGCCGACCATAGACAACCTGGATTTTAAACTTTTAAATGCACTTGTAAATATTTATATTAATCACATAAGACGTCCTTGCACCACACGGTACGAAAATACACAAAATCGCACGAGTGTATTATATAAGTTATTAAGTGAGTCTGTGACAAAAACTTAGCACAGGAGCTTCATATGAATTAATGAAATTATAAGTAAATCCAAACCTTCGTTTGAATCTTCTAGTGTTTCTTATACATGTAGCAGATTCATGTTGCATAGATCGTTTTATTCCTTGGAAGATGTTCTGACAATGGTAAATGTAATTGGAATTTTAAAAAATCATTTACTCTTCTCGTTACATTTAATTTTCATTTTATACATATAATTTAAAACGTCAAGAGCTTGTGTTTTGTAAGCAGTGTGGTTTTATAGTCTTCACGTGTGTCCGATCCTAGTTTTGAAATGCACGGGTTTTACGAGGAATTATCATTTCGAAGCAGCATGGTTTCTCTGCAAATTCTACCTGAAACTTGTTAAATTGAAGACGCACCCCCACCCCCTTCATCATACTAAGAATTGTTACTTATTCTTTCATTTATTTTTCATTTATCGCAAAGTAAAACATTTTAGAAATGAAACAAAAAATTGCATATATCCAAGCAAAAACTCTGCCTTCGATAAATCAATGAATTTACTTGCGAAAAATAATGATAATTTTTTTTTACATACTTCATTTTGCCAATCAGTTCATTTAAAATCTAATAAAATGTTAGATGTCGCGTCCATGACTGACTTCATTTGTTTCGATAAATTTTTATGTAGTATGATTTGTAAGGTTGCGTAATCTGTGCGTCCGAGTTTATCAACACTACAAATGACCAAATTGAAGATGTACACACATTTCCTCTCTCGTTTGAAATAAGACTGTTGTTGTGTTAACCTCGCTGGAGAATACAAATACATGTTTTTAAAAAAACAAACTTTCCCCCATTTTTTAAAAATTTGTTTGACGTACATGTACATAACTTCATGATGTAATTAATCATGGATTTTAATACCCCCCCCCCCCCCCCCCGCCCTTCTGATGCTACTTTAAAATAAAATGATCACCTTTCTGACAATCAGTAATCTTAATAATCCTGTAGATATATTAATTCAAATAATCCAATAAAATAATCAAAACAAAACATGAATAATTCCTCTACAATACCGCGTTAGATTTTCCCGTCAGTAAACAATGGAGCTGCGTTGCAGTCGTGTATCCCCTAATCTATCTCTTTTCTTCTGTTGGAACTATCAAATAAATCTGGCAAATCACTCATTTTATCATTATTTTGTCTTACCACCCAACATATTGAAAAAAAAAAAAACCACTTTTCGCTGTATCAATGATAAAACGCAGTAAAAACAAATGCGCATTGAAAGTGCGTTAAAGTGCGTGATTGTGGGGCAAAGGTATATGCGTTAAAATGCGTGATTGTGGGGCAAAGGTATATGCGTTAAAGTGCGTGATTGTGGGAAGGGGGTTAAACACACAGTATATAATCAATCAGTTGTATTTACTAGCTAATTAATTGTTTACATATATCTTACAGTTTATTTCTGTACAGCAAAACAAAATTAAAAAAACCGCACCCCTTAACGGATATCTAGAATACATGTCCAGCCTTTTCACGAATTGAATCTAGCTCTGTTCTGACAGTACAGTGTGGTGGATGTTCACTCTTTGGGTTTATTTCCAATGTTTAATATTTTGCTTTAAATAACCTTTAACCTCTCAGTAATTGTCATTTATGACTTAAAATGAAATACATGACTTGCTACTATACATATCCTCCGTATCATTTGAGCAAACAAAAAAAACAAAACAAAAAAACCTAGCCGCGGAAATGACAGCTCTAAGAGAAGGGTTTGTGAAAACTGGACGTTCAACTTGTTCACCAGAATGAAGATTAAGATGGAGTTGTGGTGATTACTATTCTTGGCTGACAGGGGGTAGACACCATCCTTTTGCTTAATTTTAACGTTCATACGAATCTTCTCAGGTAGGCAAGGCTAGCTAAACACTTTAAACTTTGAACATGATTAAAAAAAAAAAAAGATTTATCGTTTTTTTGGTCAATTGCCTACGAAGCAACAACACGTCGGGATTACTTAATATGTCCGTCACTATCATAGGTCCGCCTGTCCATCCGTCTGTATTTCTCTAAAACTCGAAGTATTGAAAGAAATTGGGACGAAGTCGTACATATTGACAACTATTTCCTTTAACGTTGATCCTACGTATAATTTTTCCGCGTTCAAACAACTTTAAAAATTTCGAAAATCTTGACGATTTTCAACACTGAATATCTCAACATTTGTTCGACGTTGAATTTTATAGCATGAAATTTAATGTTGAAAGGAGTTGGGATATGTATTTTCAACATCACACAATCTCTATTGAACAGAGATTCTTCTGTTATTTAATCAGCATTCAAAATACCTGGATTCCGGACAAGGCGGCCGTGATTTTATCAAATGTACTGACAGAGCAACAACAACAAAAAAAACCAAAAAAAAAAAATATATATCTATATATATATATATATATATATATATATATATATATATATATATTCAACACTTATTATAGAAACCGTAAATTCAGATAAGAACCTTTGTTCAACCATGCAGTTTTAAACATAAATTGGATTGGGAATGACCTTTAGGTCTTTCTGTGGAGTGAATGCAGGGGTGTGTGTGTATATATTTGATTTTATTTAAGTTTTCCGTAGTGCTGTGTTTATTCAGATTTGCTCAAGCCTTGCCGTAATGGTGGATTCAAATGCAGGATTCACGAGTACATACCCCCCCCCCCCCCGGCTGGGAAACTTTAAAAACAAAGTGTTGTGTTGTAAAAACGACTACGATGTTCAAAATTAACATCGGAAACGTACCTGAATATTTACGCGATACCGTCCCCACGAAGCAGGATAAAAGTACAATACCCGAAACAAAGATCAGTCTATTGTTCTAACATGTAATCAGAATTATTATTTTAAAAAGTCTTTTGTACCAGATGCTGTATAAAACATCGGAATTTATTAAATGTAGAAGCAAGGACAGTTTCCTCAATCAACTCATTTCGCAGAAATACGCCACTGTACTTTTCTTTTGGTACGCGTTATATATACCAATATCATTGACACTAAACTATGATATAACTGTTTACTCAACTAGATGTTTTGTACAAGTGTAATATCTATGGCACGCCAAATTCACAAAAATGAGCTAAACATAGTTTCACAGTTGATAAACTAGGTTTATCGACTGTAAACTATAGTTTACGGACCGTAAACTATAGTTAACGATTCGTTAACTATAGTTTTCATCCGTAAAACTATATTTAACGGTTGTAAACTATAGTTTACAAATGCTAATCCAAGTTTATCTGTCTTTAAATAAACGTTAACAATAGATTTTGCTGATAAATACAGATTCACATTTGTAAACTATAATTTACATTCGTTAACTATAGCTCACAATTGTTAATCCTAGTTTCACAAATTGTGATACTATATTTATCAGATAAACTATGTTTAACATTCGTTAATTATAGTTTTTGATCGTAAACTATAGTTAACTGCCATTTTTACTCATAAACTATATCTTACAAAACTGTGTTTATCACTTTTGTGAATTCGGCGCATTAAATGACTATAAACTATATCCTACAAACCGTAAACTATCATTTACATTCGTTAATAATAGTTTAGACTTGTAAACCGTAGTTTACAATCGTGAAACCGTATTTATCAGATAAACTATGTTTTGCAATCGCTAATGATTGTTTTCATTGTTAATTATAGTTTACGCTTGTGAAACATAGATTATCTGTTAACTATGGTTTACAGATGTGAAATATAGATTAACGTCGTTAACTATAGTTTACGGTCCGTAAACTATAGTTTACAGTTGATAAACCTAGCTTATCAACTGTGAAACTATGTTTAGCTCATTTTTGTGAATTTGGCGTGCCATAAATATCATCAATAGTCCTCTGTTCTTTTGGTAAAAATGAAGATGTGTATAATTTCTTTTCAGCCTGTAAAAATTATACATATGCTAGAAATTTTCTTCATTTTTAATCGACTTTTCGCATTGATTTGGTCAATATATATACAAACCTACTATTATGGGTAATGCAAAGTCATTACAAACCAATACCTGTATTTTGCTGGTGTTCATAAATTTATAGATGAATCCTGTCGATGCAAGTAATCACTAAGTTCTATGTTATTTAACCTTGCCTTGTTTCACTTGCTATTTACCTGTTGTATCCAATGCGCATGACATACTATATATTGTAATATTAAGGAGAGGGGCCAGTACGTATAAAGAACTTGTCTCCAATCCGAACGTATCTTATTGAATAATCAAACAGATTGGAGACATCCTATCCACTTCTCTAGAGAGAATAACTCCACAGAGTCTGGGCTTTATCACAAGAAGCAAAAATATGTCATTGATATCCAATAAACTGAAATATGGGAGAGATGAACGTGAACGCACTGCACACGATGGTTATACAAATTATCCTATACATCTATTGCTTTGTACAAGTCCCCCCCCCCCCCCCCCCCCCCCCCCCATTCTTTCCCCTCCTGCTATCAAATTGTCATTCATGCCCTCAGTGGGTGCTTGATTGGAGAATGATGAACTATAATAGCCATAGTAATTTTCTTAGGGGACCAATATGACTCAGGCAGAGGAGCGTTGTGACTCATTGGTCGCGTGGCCAACAATATTATTTCGGAAAATAAACGGCCTAACGTATTCTATTTTGTGATAAGCGTTCTGATGCTATTGATTTTGTACCTAAGCACCAACACAACATTGATGATTTTGTTGCATGGACTTGTTGTACCGAGCTGTTATTTGATCCCTCTTCCATTTAACGGATTTTGTATTGTACTCTAGTTAAGTGTTGTTGTGACACAGAATAATCATGGGGTTGTTTTCTGGAGATTTGTTTCCCACAAAAATTAGTTTCATAATATTCATATCTTATATGGGATTGTTTATAAATCAAGGTAAGTTAGATAAAACTTAAATAAGTAATATTCCGGTTTCTTTTTATAAGATGATGTATTTGGAGAATTTTACTTAAACAATCCTTACCGGAGGACGATCTTGAGGGGTCTATTATTAACATTTATAAAGCGCACAATTTTACATTAAAATGCAATCCAAGGCGCTGGGATGGGAGGATAAAACCTATCAAATGGGTCATTGCAAATTTTTCTGTGCACAAATAAAGTGTTATACCTTATCAAGATTGCCAGTTAATATTCTGAATTGAGATACAAGAATTCTTAATTTTTACCAATAATATCATAATAATCATTGTTGTTGTACATGATATTACATATGATCTAGTTTTATTGCAGGTATACTAGTAACAGCCTCCAAAAATAAGAATAATACATACAGTTATAACACAGTCACAGTAGTTTTGTTAACAGAGTTACTGAAGCTGGTAGTGTCCACTACTGTGTATCTGAAGGAGTAAGTATCAACCTACCAAGGTTCTTTTTACTAGTACTGGTAAAGAGTACCTTTGATAAAGAATATTTCCCCGTTTTACAGGTAAAACATTTCCCTGTTCAACTATACAGGTGTAGAAAACTTCTAAATTGGATAATTTTCCTACAAAAGATAGTATAGATGGTACCTGATGACAAAAGTCTTTTTTTTTTTTTTTTTTTTTTTTTTTTTTATACATTTTATTATCATTTTTTATTATTATCAGAATTCAATAATACAGATATCAGTGATCTATCATTTTTACATTATAATGTGAGAAGTATTACTCCCAGCTATATCCTCCTGCATTCTGAAAAATTCCCCTTGGATATGAAATGGATAGTAATTTTTAAAAGCTGGAGAGAACCCTGCAACTACATATACATGCCATTTATTAAATATTTATATTTAATCAGCAATAGACTTCCATTATAAAATACAAGGATGCATGGAGTGCACTCCAAACTATAGTGTAGATGGTTGTGCAGGATTTGATATATATATTATCTCTGTGGTCTAAAATGTCATTCTCTTGACACTAAGTTGACAGCATATTGAAATCATCAGATTAATTCTGACACACTGGCGTGTAAGTTTTATGTATAGCCCTAAATTTCAACTTTTAGACAAAGAAAGTCACCTCCATTCATTTTTAGTTTTAAAGTTTTCTATGACATTCATGTTATGTGCTGCGATGTTCTACTGTGAAATTTAAACAATTCATTGTTGGATGGGTCATTACCAATCACTGTAATTGCATTGCATTTGAACCAAGAAAGACATTATTTATTTGTTTGAATGTATAAACTTATTGAAGCCACAGGCATTTGAATTTATTACATTTCCTTTATCATATTTTTAAAATGAACAACACATAAATGTCTTGGTACATGTAACTATAAACACTTCAAACATTGTAAATACAAGTTGTTGTGGATAAGCTGGATTTGAAATTAATAGATCCAAGGGAAATGTTTAAAAATAAAAATTTATGCTTTCTTTATTTCAAATGTTTCATTGCATGTGCTACATTAAAAATGAAATAATTGTTATTCTTTATTTTCAGTAATTCTGTTTCTAGTTACTTCTCAGAGATCTACAAACACAGAATTGGTGAGATTTTAATTCACTATGACAGGGCAACCTAGACCATATGTTCAGAATTTGAAGGTTAAGTAATCTGACATCTGAAAACATAACCCGGTCCAAATTGATTTGCAGCATATATATGAACAAAGGGGCTTTGTATGAATAGACCACTATAAAAGAAGTGATATAATACTCATTTATAAAGAATGAAGGCATTGATTTTCTATCCAATGTCAATAATTGTATGATCCATGTAGATCTGAGTACCTAGTATCATCAGATAATTAATACAGTTTTCAGACATATTTTTGTAAATTTTATAATTTCACTACAATCATATGTTTGCAACATATCAACATACGGAGATAAGATGTTTGCTCTTGGTTATATCCTAATCCTCACCAAAGGTCACTGATACAATGTCAAAGTCACTTTGAGAGATAGTTTATCCCTATTTTTAAGGTGATATCTTTACATCAAAGAAGGGTGAAATGTTCATACTTGACACAGAGGGTACCTGTTGTGATTTTGACTGCAGACCAAGGTCTGTTACATCTGTGAACTGTGAAATTGGAGCAGAAACATTCAGGACAGTCATACTTAGCATACAGGTCAATTATGATTTGTGGATGTGTCATGGTCCTGTTGGTTCAATCTCAAGGTCATTTGGACAATGTCAAGGTCATCCAAGGAAAAAGTACTGAATTTTTGTCCTAGTCATATCTTTGTAACAGAGAAAGATATATGCTTATATTGGACACAATGGTTGCTTTTGACATGAGTATGTATTATGATTGATTCACCTAAACTACACATATTAAACCAAGTTGTTCTTTGATTTCCCAGTCTGATTCCCCCCCCCCCCCCTTTCTTATGCACATGTTTCAATCAGACTTGATTTTCTAGGATATTGTGTAAGTCGATGTTGCTTGATTTTCTAAGATGTTTTCTAAGTCGATGTTGCTTTGCTGTTGCAGTGTTGCTGTATTACTTTGTTCCTGCTGCTCTCTACTGCCTGTACAACAATCTCCAGTTTGTCAACCTGGCAACTTACGATCCAACAACCTACTACCTTCTGCTGCAGTTCAGAGTGGTAGTCACAGGAGTAGTGTTTCAGGTATGTACACCCCCCCCCCCCACCCCCCACACTCTAAGAAGGAAATGCAATCTATGTTTGAAATCAATATGCTAACAAAAATGTGAAAACAGAAAAAAATTTAAATGTTTGATTTAATCTAGTAAAATGTTCAGCAGTTGTAAATTTCCACATTATCATTATTGTTCTCTCTCTCTCTCTCCTCTCACCAGACACCCTCTTCTTGTTGGGCTGGCCAGCCAGCCATCTACTAACTCTGTACACACTTTAAATAAATAGATCTGTAAATACCTTTATATAGATATATCTGTAGATACCTTTATTTACCAAATTAAGGTACAATATTAGACATTACATCAAACATTACAATTATTTGTAAACATACACAATGTTAACTTCAGTACCTGTAATGTACTCGGTAGTATAATACATGTTTTATAATCAGTGAACCTGTAGGTTCATCTACAGCAAACTTTCAGAAAATTCGTTACTCTAATATAACTCTATAAATACAAACCAAGTACATGTGATATGAATCAATTAAAATATATTTGAATAATCTAGAAAAATCAGCAGTATTATAAAGTCAATATTAATCCACATCTGCTTAATGTTAATCACACAGATATATATCAAAGAAAATATAACTTGCATATGGTGAGAAAATAACTGTACCTATAGGATATCACACCAGTAAAATTCATGTATATATGTATATGTGTACTATCCACAAAAAGCAGGAAGGGTTGTTATTACAGGACAATTGTTGATCCACTTCTAATTAAATAGATCATACATATACACATGTACATTTTTAACATTTCCTCTGATTCTCCAATGTGTTAATTTCTCCATATACACAACTGGATGTAAATTTCTCACTTGCACACAATCAGTGGGGGGGGGGGGGGGGGGGGGGGGGGAACTATGGAAATAACATGAAATGCCATGTGCCTGTCGATTTCTATTAGGCAGTGTTTTTGATACATTTGTATGTGGATTTCTATTAGGCAGTGTTTTTGATACATTTGTATGTGGATTTCTATTAGGCAGTGTTTTTGATACATTTGTATGTGGATTTCTATTAGGCAGTGTTTTTGATACATTTGTATGTCAATTTCTATTAGGCAGTGTTTTTGATGCATTTGTATTTCTATTATGAATATAAGGACTCACGGTTTAGTAGGTTGTGTGAGGTGATTAAATACTATGGAAAACATGATAATGTATGCCTCAATGTTATGCAAATTATCATGCTTTCCACATCGTCGGAAACCCACGGTCGATTACGCTTCGATCCTCTCTCCATCACATGGAGAGAGGAATGAAGCGTAATCAACCGTGGGTTTCCGACGATGTGCTTTCCATTGCAGTTAATTACCTCATATACTCAACTAACTACACAGTGATTCCTTAAAAAGAAATAGCAGTTTTGATGGCAGAAATAAAACCATTGCAGACATACAAATACATTCTGAGTGAATTTAAAACTGAGCAAATTCAGATTTAATTGTCACTCTATTGTAGCAATAAATAATTTTTATACACCCATCTGTTGACAGGCCATGTTATGGTGTTGCTATGTTTGTCAGATAACTTGTTCAATTCGGGGTCATATCTTTCACACTGTGAGATCTAGGACTATCAAATCTGGTCAGCTGAGGGATCTTTTTGGAAAGATGCATCTTGATCCAAAACTTCTGGAATTAGGTACTTAAATTGTGATTGGGTCATATTTTGCACTCTGATAGGCCTAAGGCCATTAAATTTGGTCGATTTTTTCATCTTGTGGGGAAGATGTGGTGTGACCTAAAAGTAGGTCACTGTGATCTCAATTTAGAATTTTATGACTATACATCAAACTGTGTCCTGATCCTATGTTGAACATGGTCAGTTGATGCATGTGGGGGTGGTGGAAAATGTGTTTTGACCCAAAAGTAGGCCCCTGTGGCCTCAATGTGGAACTTCATGGCTATAAATAGTCGAATCATGTTCAAATCATATCTTGCAAACTGATAAGGCCAAGCTCCATCAAGCCTGACTTGCTTATAGAGAACTTCAGATAAGTTACAGTAATTTTATTTCAATCCAGACACAATTGTAGTTAAAGAATTCATTTCATCAGATTTGAATTTCGTCCACTGACAACAAGGGTTGAAAATAAAACGGGCAAATATTTCATTGTATATAGTAGTTTCAGACAGGTGTATCATGTACCTTAGCGGTGCAATGGAAAAAAATGTTTGTAAATGTGTCTGTGTGAAAATACTGTGTGACAAGTTTTTCTGTTATGCAGTACATGTATTATATTATTATATCTGAGAAAACATGTCACACTCAGAAAAAAATGATAAATGTTGCTGTTTAAAGACATCTATCTGCTTTGTTCAGTCTAATCTTCATCATTCATGTGAAATGTTTTAATTTTCCAGCTCGTATTTAATAAGAAGTTGAATAGAAACCAGTGGATGTCGCTGATTTTCCTGACTCTTGGATGCGTAATAAAAGAATATGGTCATGACAGCAAATCCTCACCCACCTCCTCCTCCTCCACAGCCAGTCCCCTGGCAGCCTACCTCAACCCCCACCTCCTTCTCATCCTCGTCCAGGTATTCAGCTCCTGTTTTGCGGGAGTATACAACGAGTACCTATTGAAAGAAAAAGGGGTTGATGTTCACATCATGTTGCAGAATGTTTTCATGTATCTTGACTCCATCGTGTGTAATGCTGTGGTTCTGGGCTTTAAGGGAGGATTAACCAGCACCTTCGAGCCAGCAAACATTGCAGCCATTATGCAACCAGGGGTTTTGATTATAATTGTAAACAATGCTGCCATCGGTATTGTAACAAGTCTTTTCCTTCGTAACTTGAATTCCATTTTGAAGACTTTTGCCAGCGCTCTTGAGCTGATGTTTACAGCAGTACTATGCTGGATCATTTTTGGAATTACCATTGATATGTACACTGTGGTGGCCATTTTCATTGTGTCTGCAGCCACGGTGCTGTACGCTCAGAAACCAGTTGTGAATTTGGCAAAGACGGATGTTCAACCCCAAACTGACTCTCCAAAGGAGTCTGTATAGGTTCTAACAGAGTAGCACTAAGAGTTTAATTCTCACTTTAAAACATTTTATGCATGAAATCCTTTTCTTTCTTATGTGCAAGATAGTGCCAACTTCTCTTGAATACAACATTTCAGATGTAGATACTCCTCTATACCGTGGACAATCTAATATATATAGCAAAGGCCAAAATAAAATATAAGCGTGTTTCCGGTTTCCTAACCCTACCTATGTTTTTGCTGCCAACCCAAGATATTTTATTGATAATATATATGAATAAGATAAAAATTCAGAATTTTCAAACTGGAATTATTTTCTTTTCATGTTTGAGTTTCTCTGATTTACATTTTCACTACTGTTGATCTTCAAAATGTTTGAAAAGTATTTGTAATGTATATAGACATGTATTCAAAGCATATCAAAAACTAAAGATTTCAAATGAAATGTTTCAATAGAATAAAATGTTTTAAACTGTACTTACCTACCCTACCTAATTTTTGGGGGACTGAAATAGGAAACGCACATATATTTTATTTTGGCCTAATATATTTGGATGTGTTGTATTGTACATTGTCTTTTATATTTGTGACCTTTATTTGGTTTATTTGATGGAATATTTAACAGAGAGAGTGGAATGTACCTATAGAATATTTTATGGGTGAATACAATGTATGTATTGAATAGTTTACGGAGTAAAAACCATTTTATTACTAATCATGATACACTTAATGCTTAAGGATGATGAACCATATTCCTGTCTTTGATAAATATGACAATGAATTGTTGGTATATGAAGACTAATATCTGATGAGTTCAATCCAAATTCAAGAAAATGCTGCAGGTTTTCTCTTGTTTTGTAAATTCAGTTTATTCAAATCATTGCTCCAATATGTGTCCAATTCATGAAGGAAAAATCTTTAAAATTTAATATCTTTTTTGTATAAATGTCCTAATGGGCCAAAATGCTTCTATTACCTGTGTAGGAAAAATCTTATCATATCTTTTCATTAACATTAAGAGCAAAGGTGTTACATATGATCATCCTCATATAGTGTTGATTTAGGTGTGAGTGGAAACTATGATCTCTAGGATCTGGAAGACTTCTTTCTAGGTAAGGACAAAGTAAGGCAGGTGAGCATTATGTTCAATAGTTATCGTATTAGAGGAATTTGCAGCCTGTGATAAATTTTTATGAATAGTGCTGTTTAATATATTACATGTAAAGACCATTTACAATGTATATTACCTGTGAAAGATGTATATGGAAAGTCTGATGATATTGCTGTGTGTGGATACGAATGATATACTTTGAAAAGTGTACCCTGTCCTAAATACAGTAGGCAGATACACATGTAGCCTCCGTTACTGTGGAAATCACTATCTGTTTATGTGTATCTGTCATGATACTGATGAAGCTGTTATGATACTATTAATAATTGAATCTGAGATTACAGGTATATACTAATATTTAACATTTTGATCACTATCTGTAATATATATGTCTGTAATGATGCTGTTGATATGACACTATTAACAAATGAATCTGAGATTACAGACAGTATTTAACCTTTTTGTGCAATACTTTACCATCTAACGAGTCTGTAATGTACAGTTACATAATCATATCTTTGTACATCACAAGTGTTTGGTTGCGAGGTTTGATGTTTTGTTTTTGTTTGTCGTTGTACGTCTCAATCAAGAATTTTTCACTCATGATGAGAGGTCATCAGCTGTGGGTGAAGTGCCACATACTTTGACCTCTGCATGGTGCGTACAGCCGTATAACAGGGACGGAGGGTTCTTCATCATGCCAGTACCTACCGTTACTGGGACCTCCTATTTCTAAGGTAGCATCAGAGACCTGCAACTTTCACTAGGTGAAGAAAAGATCACTGCCTTTGTTATTAAAGGTGTTAGATTTAATGTTGACGCCCAGTACCTAAGTAACATGAATTTTTGTATCTTTAGAATGATTTTTCTTTAATGGACACAAGGACTGAATTTGAGGTAAAAGCATGAGGTCTGACTGTTTTATCATACATTGTTAAAAATCATTATTATCAACAAACTATGTGTGTCTGTACATTTGTGTGTGTGGTATACAACTATTTATAAATGTACAATTATTTTGTTAAAATTCTGTAGTACCTTATTGTTTTAAACTGTGTATGTTCAATTAGTTGCTATTCTTTTCACATTTTCACAAAATGCTTGCATAGAAAATTCTTTTTCAACATACTGAATTTTAAGGTAGAATGAAACTGCTGTTCATTTCCTTTGTGGAAGTGCATACAATGCTGTGATGCCCAATGTAGAGAGCTGTCGGATGTTGATGGATATTTACAAAATTATGTTTGATACTAAATCTACCTTAAAAAAGCAGTGTGACGTTTATCAGTTATAATCGATAATGTTGCACTAAAAGAGTGTTTAATTGTGAAATTCTGCAACTCATTTATCTAAGAATTTTAAGAAATGAATTTCACTTTTGAAAAGGGCATGAACTGCGATGCTTTACACCAGCATACTTCATGGAGTGCTAATATGCTTCATGAAAAGTTACTCCAACAAGTTAAAGCCTCGGTTAACGTCCCTTATATACACCACGCAGCGGCGCCAAGTCAAAAGTGTCTCGCCGTGAACCTGTTGTATGCTGGAGTACATCAAAAGTATGCCAGAATCAAGTGTTGCAAGTCATGTCCCCATGTATTTTCTAAAATGAAATTTATTTTTGATATTTACATTCTACCGTATAAATGGCATTCTTAGCGAGACACAAATTTAGCGATTTGTCCATAAATGGTGGGTATATAATATATATTTAGCGAGAGCTAATTTTAGCGACTTTATCATTCTAAGAAAGATAGCTATTAAATCCGATATGGAATAAAGTGTTAGCGCTATTCAGTTTTAGCAATCTCCACACAGTAGTTAATGCCAAATTAAATCCTCGCTAAAAATTCTGTTTAAATGCGGTATTTTTATTTCTGTTGTCAGCTGTTGAAATAGATGCTCTATACGGCATCTTCATTTCTGATGTCAGCTGTTGAAATAGATGCTCTATACGGCATCTTCATTTCTGTTGTCAGCTGTTGAAATAGATGTTCTATATTTTTCAAGATTCATCAACGCATTGTCCACATCTGCATCGCTTTCAAATGGTAAAGATATCAAAGGCAAAAACATTGGAAATGTAAATTTTAGATATAAATGTCAAAGTTAGTTAATTTTTATGCCTGGAAAATGTAGAGAACAGTTTGTGTAAAGTACTACCCGTCTAGTATTTGGATGTAATAGAATCTTAGATACTTAGAACGACAGATTTGACCATTTTACTCTGTGTGTTTTCCACTATTTGTCAGAAGAAACTTGTGGGCTCTGCTGTACTGTTTTTGATCATGATGTTTTATTTTCTTCCATGTATTATTGATGGGATGCAATGATATAAAATATCTGGGAACTTTGCCTAAATTGGTATTGTTTATTACTGCAGACATCTACCGAAGATTTTTAGATTAATCGTAAAATTTTCAGATGGTACCTGTCCTTGTTCTGGAATTTGTCACTACCCCAAAAATCCATCACAATCCCAAAATTTGTGGATCCACCATTTAAATTTCTTCCATATCTTAACCATAGTTATTGAGATCTATAATGTGATGAAATTACTGTGATGAAATCTAGGCAGGTTTTCTTATGCAATTTTAGAAAAAATACAAACAAATGAACCAAAAATGTCGCATGAAGTTGCGTGATGTGGGTGCTGCATATATCCGGTTGTAGTCCGGCAGTGTCTCGTGTCCACCGGTCATCAACGGATACGAGCTGGAAAAATACAGGAAAAGAAGCGCATGAGTTCCGATTAAGGAGGAATGCTTCACCAGAGAAATTTGATATGGATGAAAAGTAGAGGATATGTGCAACAATATTTTGAAATTGAAAACTTTCAAATTTTCTTTATTTAGTCGAAAAACGCAGTATTAGTAGAAAGTAAAAAAGTAGAGGACAATATTTTGAAATTGAAAACTTTAAAATTTATATAATCGAAAAACCCAGTTCTAGTAGAAAATAATCTGAAAGAAAAAAAATAAAAAACCTTTGCTGGACCCGAACCCGCGATCAGCAGTCGACGTGCTAAGCTACTCAGCTAGACAATGATATTTGAAAAGAATAGACAGGTATTGCTGATATTTATATTTTCGTCCATGTTTGAAAAGGAAATGTCTTGTTAAATTTTGAGGGAGCTTAGCCAGGGCCCCATCCCTGACAGCTGCCCTATAAATTAGTGTATTTTATTATTACTATCATTATTGTTATAGAATAGGTACCGTTTCAAGTTTTAGACATGCTCAAAACTTTCCGGCGGACAATGAACGCGTTTGCCGAAAGAAAAACGGACAAGAAACGCAAAGGAACGGAGACGTCATTAGCGTTATCCGGTGACGTGTGACTGCTGCTTTAATTTTAGCGCAAGCTCGGATTTACGCCGGAAGTGAAGTTACACCTGTACGACAGGCGTACGCCTCTTGATGAAATGAACCCTTAATTTAAGTGAGAACAGACTTGGATCAAAATTGAGCTCCTCGGAGTTTTCGGTGAGAACAGACTTGGATCAAAAGTGAGCTCCTCGAAGTTTTATGGCCCCAGAACTCGACTTCAAACCCTTATCTTGTATTCTGCATACATGTACCTCCTCTATTTCTGGAGGTCTATAGTCACAATGAACACTCGCCTCCAGTCTCGCTACGAAGGAACTTTGAGTTGGACTTCGCTTGTGAAAACTTTGTTTGGTGTTCTGTCATAAAATGAATGGCATCGCGTATAGAAAAAAGAAGAAGACAATCCTGTCCATTCACTCTCCGAGGTAAAACGAAATCTCCCTAAGTGAGAGTTTTGTGAATTTACACAATATTCAATCTTCATTCAACAATTTGTGTATGTAGATGCATGGCTAGATCTGCAGTGTTTGCAGGATTCACATTCCAACATTATTTCTGGTTAACAAGGTGAATCTTGTGTAGTGAATATTGATACAACGGTGTAACGACCATTTCGGATCTAAATTGTATTCCGTAACCTGCAATTTAACGGGAAAACCGCCGAAATAGGTCAGGCTATGACAATTGGTATCAGAACATCGACAAAAATACGTTGTGAGTACTGCGAACGTCTAAATCTAACCACGGATGTGTATGAAACAAAACAGAACCTCAAAGGAACTGGTTCTGTTCAGCTTGCAAGATAAAGTGATTTAAGAACATGCATATATTGATTGAATGCATCTTGTTTAACGTCCCTCTCGAGAATTGTTTACTAATATGGAGACGTGAACATACATAGAGAATGGTACGCAGAATTAATGCAGAAATTAGAGGAACTTAAAATGAAGTTGGGAGAAATGTAGGCTCCTAATTCCCGAGGCCTTTCGAATGCAAGCACCGATAAGTTCTCATTGAGAACCATCAAGTCGAGCAAAAAACCCTCGGATGTAGGCTCTACATATGTAGCTAGAATACAACGATTTTCATGGTGAAAATGTGAATCGTTTCCGGCGTATTACCGACTATGCGGAACAGGCTTGGCAAAAAAGTGGTCAATATGAATATTGACCGGGTCGGTGGTCAATACTGGTTAAAACCGGTCAATACTGGTTGATTGAAAATTGTTTGGTCATTATAGTCTGTGTTATTGGTTATTTTAAATGTTTAAGTGTCCATTATGGTAAATATTGTAATTCATAACATGTACTACCAGTTTATAATATGCTTATAAGTCATGATATTAGATAAATAATGTAAATTACTCTGTTAAGGGGAAGATGTAAAGGTTTATTGTAAAAAATTAAAAAACGTTTCGTCCCTGCCAAGGGTACTCATCAGGTGACTAAATGGCTACCATTACAGTTTTTTATTTTATTTACCATTATCATTCTTTTGAAAATATATATACAACATATATATGCATGGGCAAAGTAAAACAAAACAGTCCATCACAACACAGTTAAGTAAAAATAAAACCCACTTAATTTCACCATTCAACTTCTTTGCCTCTCAGATAGCGGTGTAACAATATTTTAACCTCGATGCTTTCTGTAATCCCAGCCTATTACGGAGCTTGCTCTTAATTAAACCAAACTTGGAGAACACTCCTTCAATTGAGGCTGAACTTGATGGCTTCTTCAGTGTTTTCTTGGCAAGAGTACATAAGTCTAGATTTCTGTTAACACATGACCACCTGTTGGACTGGTTCTCGTGATGACTGTCATGTAGAAGTGGTAGTGGAGGAGAATCAGATGTGAAGTTCGGGAGGTCGGGTAACAACTCTGGGTAAGTTCAGGGCACTTGTTATATGGTCAGGTTGAAGTTTTTCCCCTCTGTACGCTGGATGAAGTGAGTTGGCTAGATAGTGGACTGGAGTCATTGCTTGGCTAAATCTGGTGATGACTTCGTCATAGTATTACTGGAGATCTGGATGTTGAAGTAGATCTAACCACACTTCACAGGCATCAGCAATAGTTGATGAGTCAGACTGTAATCTGTCGACGGTTTTAGAAATGGGCTCAAGCTGCTTCTGTAGATTCCTTACTTCATTATACAGGCCGACATTGTGAATTCTGGAATCAATGAGGTCTTCAGTTTTGGCGATGATCATTAACATGAATGGCCTGTTTCTGCAGTATGTCTCAATACAGGTGAGCTGACTATTCCATCTCGTCTCTGCTGGTAATTATGGTTTGACCGAATCTCAGACAGAAGGGCATCTGGCACGAGATGATTTCTTCAGTACTTGTTAATTTCTATTACTTGGATGACGATCTGTGATGGAGTTATGTCATGTCCCAGAAGATTCGACCAGTGACAGAGCAGCTGTAGACTGTTCAGTCAGGGGTTGACTCTTTTAGGTTTTACTTCATGGCAACCATCTTCTTCTCATTGTCAGTTACAAAACCATTCATTGGTACAGATCAGAAGCTTCTTTGATGGCTGTCACAATTTATGATAATGGCATGGAAATAATCCCTCGCTGCAAACCGTTCTTTGAAGAAAGATCAAGAGTATGTGCAAATAAGTTTATTATCGTGCTCACTAATACGCCGGTTTCGAGATACGTCCGAGTTATTTCCCTTTGAGAACTCTCGTACATAGTAAGGTGCGAAAGAATTTGTTTACACGCGGGAGTGGGACAGATATTCATCACAGCATAAGTGAATGTACTCAGTAAGTTTCTCATACGCTGTTTGATAACCCGAATTCGACTGACACACAAACTAAGTAAGTGATAAGTATTTGGGGAGTAATTAAATACATAGAATTCATATCCTATCACGTTATTTCGCTGGTCATAAGTACTATATCCAAGATATTTCTTGCAAATATGACATTGTTTGTATGTTTCCACTTCGGTAAAACATTTCTTTCGATAGCATTTTGTATTTCCCACATTTACATATTTAAAGAGAAGCTGCTTTTAATACATTTCATCGTCTTTCTCGTTGGCTGTATATCCACTCTGTCCCACTTAGGCATTCAAAGTTCCACTAAATGCACCTCCTATACAGAAGAGTTCGTATCTCGAAACTGACGTATTTAGCAAGTAATATCTACACTCATACACACGCATGCACACAACAACACTCATACACACAAGAACAAAACAAAAATATAACAAAACAAAAAATATGAATTTACAGACGATTACACGTGTACCCGACTAAAGCTAAATGTTAAGTTATGTTGCCTTATGTAGGAAAACTAGCAGACTTGTCTCTTGAATTCGAAATAGGTTACACAGGATGGCGAAACAAAATACGTTGACTAAAGAGTTACCACACTTTACACAACAGTCATTGGCTGTCTTCAGACACGTGGTGACACTTTGTCCATCACTCGCTCAACGTTTCTGTAGCCGTAAACGTATTTCCTGTATTTCTATAGGTCGTTCTCCAACGCTGTTCAAATATCTCAGAACGCCATAATATATGTTGCGAGCACCTGCTCGAACCACACAATAACACACACAGCTGGTCACCTATAATTACACAGTAACAGTCGGGGTTTTTACATATACATTATATACACTGAAAACTTGCGTATGTCGGGTATATTGTGTAATACAAATAAACTTGTTACATAAATTTAAAAAGAGTAACAAAATTTCCTAACTTAAAACAAAAATGAACAGTTCACACTCACCGCTGTCGAAATGCTCAAAATTGTGTTCTCACTTTCCACACAGGAACATCATTCGAACACCCGTACTAAATGTACATACAATGCAGGCCCAGTAAACCACACAGGTAAAACTCTCGACCACACAGATCTATCATTTTCACACATTGGGCGGACACACCTTCCCACTTCCACAGCCTGGTCAGAACTAACACGTAAGCATTTACAAACCGGTCTGACAGCCGTGACCAATTATCCATAACGACTATAAGGTGAGAACAAACTATGGAACGTCATAACAAGCATAATAAAACAAACTCAAATTGTGACAATGGCATCCAGGTCAACAGAGGCAGCTGTCTTTTTGTTGGCCCCAGCATCTATAGCAGACATGAAGTAGGCTTTAGTCTTACACTGTAGACTTGATGCAATTACGGGTGTGTTGTGGGTATCACTCCAGTCATCTTGAATCAGTATCAGTAAAGAGGCTTTCCTTTTAAACTCAAGACTTGGCCTTATCTCTTATCTTGTGATAAACCTGGTCTAAGAGACATTATCCAATATCCTTACGGCTAGGTGGTTGATAACCTGGGCGTTTTTGTGTTTTTGTGTTGAAGAATTAATAGTACATCAACAATACCAATACCCCCATCCATAATTTTTCCAGTCTGTGTGTTTCTTTTTATTCTGTCTCTTTTATTCCAAATAAAATTATTTATGACACCTTGTATTTTGGTTCGATACATTCACTTGGAAAGTTTAAAATTTACTCAACATATATCAGTTTTGATATTGCAAGGCTGTTAATTACACACACTATTCCAAAAATTGATTCGAAAAGCTTTTCTAGATCATTTACAATTTTTGTCCAGTTTTTATTGTGACAAATTTCTTTATTGTGTCCTATATGAACACCTTATCTTATGCAATCATTATTAACATCCACATTTTCTTTTCTTTTTTATTATTAAGGTTTCCAAGAACCTGTTAGAATACATTCTGTTTGGGACATGTTTAATTTCATACCAGGTACTTTACTAAACTCTTATAACCTCTAAAGAGTATTCAAGAGACACCTTATCTTTTAAAGGGAGGGTACCTGATGTATAATTTTTATGCTGCTTTTATTCAAAAACTTCTACGTGAGAAGAAAAAATCTCTCGCTATGACCTTCAATTCGACTTTTAGATATATCGATGACGTTTTGTCTATTAACAATGATAGCTTTCATTCATATGTCGATTTGATATATCTCTGTAAGCTCGAAATAAAGGACACCACAGAGTCGTCCACTTCTGCTTCATACTTAGATATTTTATTGAAAGTAGACATTAACGGCAAACTGACAACTCAACTGTATGACAAACGGGATGATTTCAGCTTCTCCATCGTCAACTTCCCACATGTATGTAGCAATATTCCATTATCACCTGCATATGGTGTTTATATATCTCAACTGATTCGATATGCAAGAGCTTGTTCTGGGTATAGTCAGTTTTTAAATCGAGGTAAGCTACTGACAAACAAGTTGATGGTACAGGGATTTCAACAGTCTCGATTGAAGTCAGCATTTCGCAAATTCTATGGTCGTTATAACGATCTAGTTCGTCAATACAACCTCGCATTGGGTCAAATGCTGTCTGACGTGTTTCATACCGATTGTTAAGCCGTTCTTGGCACACTGATTTGACTGCGGATAACTCCGTTTACCTGATCAGGATATGGGGCTCACGGCGGGTGTGACCGGTCAACAGGGGATGCTTACTCCTCCTAGGCACCTGATCCCACCTCTGGTGTGTCCAGGGGTCCGTGTTTGCCCAACAATCTATTTTGTATTGCTTGTAGGAGTTATGAGATTGATCACTGTTCGTTATCTTCACTTTGTCATACCAGGTTTTTGAAACTCTGTTTGACTTTGATCTAATACCAACAACTAATACTTCTATATGAAGAGGAATAAAATTGCTGATATGGGGCATCCCTGTCTTATACCTCTATTCATATTTCATATCTTAGATATCCATCCGTTGCTTTTAATTCTAGATATAGATTTATTGTATAGTGTGCCTCTCAAATTTAAAAAGTTTTCTCTAAAGTTATATTTGTGAAGAACTTTTAACAAAATTCCATTCAACTGAATCAAATACTTTTTGGAATAAGAAATAGTAATATAGATTGTAAGTAATTTTCTTCGCAGTATTCAAAAATATCTATGATCAGTCTTGCATTTAGAGCTATATTTCCTCTTTTTATATATGCTGACTGATTTACATTTATTGCAGTATCCATTTTTTTAATTATAGTTTTTGGCTAAAATACAAGCAATTATTTTATAGTCAGTATTTGTAAGACTTATAGGTCTGTAATTGCCTACGTTTTTTGGTCCCCCTTTTTAAATAAAAGTGTTATTAAAGATAATCTTTGTGTTTGTGTCATTTTATTTTTATCAAAAATGTCTTTAAGTGTACAGTAGTATAAATCTTTTATGTTTTTTCAGAAAGTTTGATAAAATTCACCAGGTAATCCATCAAGTCCAGGTAATTTGTTTCTTCATATCAAATAATATTTCTTTACATTCTGTTAAAGTGGGAAATTTGTCAAGTTCAAAATTTTCTTCATCATTTATTGTGTATTCGAGTTGTACCTTATTGAGATATTCATTTATTTGATTTTTATGTTCGTTTTTAGATGTGTATTGTTTTTCAAAAAAATTGCAAGTAGATTGTAACATTTCATCTTCATCAACTACGGTAACGTTATTAATGTTTAAAGATTTGATTATATTTGAAATCTGTTTTTTCTTTTCAAAATTTAAGAAGTATGAAGTATTCTTCTCTCCTTGCTCTATCCAATTTTACGTTTTTATGTATTTGTGCTCCTTTTACCTTTCAATTAATCAACTCTGATGATTCATGTTCTAGATTTGTTTTTCTATTCACGTTTTGATCGTAAGGTAACTCTTCTATTTTACTTTGCTCTTCTGGAATAGAATTTATTTTGTTTTTGTATGATTAGGATAATTTTTTTTGTTGCGAAATTTACACAGACATTTTTAATATTCATCTTCAATTTCCTCATGATTCTATTGGATTTTCTTTGTCATAATTTGATAAATGTAATTTATGAGGAAGTTGTTCATTTCTCTGGTAAAAGTTTCATTTTCAATTAAAGATGTGTTAAATTTCCAATATCCTGGTCCTCGAAAGTTTTCATTTATAATTAAAGTTAAAACGATGCACCTATGATCAGACAACCTTGTTTCGTTTGAATGTGAACCTGGAATGTTTTGAAAGACATTGCTTAGTCTCGGGATCATCCGAATGGTCTCGGGATTATTCGCGGACCAGTCACACGACACGTTATAAATTCATACTCTGTGACCTCCTTTTTGGCTGCCAGTGGAATAGATGAAGCCCTGTCCGATCAATGCATGCAATATTGTGTCAAATAAAAGAGATGAGATGGGTTTTGCGCTAAAGAGACTTGTAGTATGACATCTCCATGACATACTGCTCCCCAAAATCCTTAGGTAACGCTGCAATTACTTGGAAAATGTGCCCCGAAACGGGGCCCTTTGTTTTTTTTTTACAAATTTTTGTCTCATACCTTGTGTATTTTATTATACCGGTAGAAGGCCAATCTCTAAAGCTTACAAAAAGAGTGAAACGATTACATGAATCGAAAGAGGGATGAGATAGACAGGGAATTCACACATTTCAGAGAAATTATTACCACCCCAAAATTATCATAAAGGGGGGGGGGGTAGTATAGTACTAATATGTAAAACTTATACGGTACCAATTTTGATGCACCAGATGCGCATTTCGACAAATAATGTCTCTTCAGTGATGCTCAACCGAAATGTTTGAAATCCGAAATAAATATGAAGTTTTAGAGCTAAATATAGCCAAAAACAGCGTGCCAAAAAAGTGGAGCCAAATTCGTCCAAGGATAAGAGATATGCATGAGGGAGATAATCCTTAATTTTGAAATGAATTTCTAAATTTTATAACAGCAATTAAATGTACACCCGTATTTTAAAGCTAGTAACGAAGTACTTAGCTACTGGGCTGTAGAGACCCTCGGGGACTAACAGTCCACCAGCAGAGACCTCGACCCAGGGGTCATAATGTAAACTTATACGGTACCAATCCATACTTCAGGTGCCTGTGGTTTTTCTAGCATCTGGTTTTGTTGTTGTTGTTTTTTAAAAAAGATATATTGCGCTTTTATCATCATTTATACAGTTGAAATCTACACATATTAAAATATTTTCAAAATTTGCATTATATTTACTGATCCATTCTTTAGCATATTTAAAGACATTACATCTGTCCTTAATTTCATTTGGTGCATATATATTAACAAGCGTAATAGTTTTTCTATTTGGATTACCAGTTTACCCGTGTTTACTCTTTAACTCTTCGTATACATATAAATAAGAAATATGGAATGGACACAAACTCTAAAGCCCGTGTATATAGAGACATACAAACAAATAGAACTATTTTTCTGACTATGATATCGCGGAGGCTCCGGGAGCAGTAGTTCCTGATGTGTTATGCGTGCAGAGGGTCAGAGATCTGTGGCGGATCTATACCAAATTGCCGGAAAGTAGTAGTCTAGTGGAGGGTTAATTCTCGGAAGTAGGACCATCCAAGTATTTGATACCAATCCATACTCCACAAGAACAGATACTGCTGATGAAAATGCAAACAAGTTCTTAGTGAAAGGAATTCCTCTATCAGTTAAAGATAGTTGTGTTAAAAATATGCTTGAAAAGCTGACCAGCGATATTGAATATGAAAAAAAACCCAGGCACCCCAAAGCTCATAGAATGACCGATGTCATGAATGGAAATCGCTTTCTACGAAGGCTGTTCTATATGTAATGTGTATTGTACCACAGCGCGATAACACTTTGCACGATTTCGAGGATGATACTCTTGAATAGCTCTATTCAATACCTTTCCAACGGTATAAACACGAGCCTTCGGCTCCACGTAGTTTTAAACTAATAGTCATTTCAATAGAGCCAGTCGTTGACCACTGTTGTAAAAATGGTTGGGAAACGGGTTGAGTATATTGAAGAAATTAGAGCTTATATAAAAGTTCGCACAAAACTCGATCATTCGGTAATGCAGGTTTTTACTGAATTGGGGGGAGTTTATGGGGGCTGATAAGGTATCTTATGAGACAGTTCATAGGTGGAGAAAGAAATTTCTGACTGGCACAGAGTCCGTCCCAGATGCAGCAAAATCTGGCTGACCTGTGACTAACAAGCAAGGCAAATATCTCAAAAGTCAAGGAAATACTTGAAAGTGATGGCAGATGCACGATTCGTGATATTGCCAAAGGTGTTGGCATATCGCTATCGTGGGTGCATTTCATTTTGAAGCGTATTTTGAAAGTACGAAAGATTTCTGCCAGATGGATACCGCATATATTGACAGATGACCAAAAACGGGTACGAGTACAAACCGCTAAGCAATTGCTCAAAATGTTTCCCAAATTCAATCAAAGACAATTTGCAAACATTGTTACTGGCGACGAAACATGGGTTCACTATTTCGAACCAGTAAGAAAAATTGGAATAAAAAAGATATGGCTAACTAAACACGGTAGAAGGCCTGTAGTTGCCAAAAGAACCATAAGCACAAAGAAGGTTCTTTGTTGCATATTCTTCTCATGTGATGGTATAGCCGTACAAATTCCGGTGCCGAAGGGCAAAAGCTATACTAAAAAGCTCAAGAAATATTATCATAAACGACGCCCTGTGTCAGGATTTAGGCATATTCATATACTTCTTGATAATGCTCCATCATATACATCTGAGCTTGTGAAGGAATTTTTGAAGTTGGAGAAGGTTACCGTCTTGCCACACCCACCATACTCTCCAGATCAAGCCCCATGCGACATTTTCCTTCCAAAACTTAAAAGGTTCTTATCTGGTCTTCGTTACAAGTCCCGATAAGCCCTATGTTCAGCCATCACTCAGTGCCTCAGAGGTCTACCTAAATCAGCGTACTGTGACACATTTCAGAAATGGATTCAGAGATTGAAATTATGCATTTCAAACCGTGGAGCATACTTTGAAGGAATGTAATGTTCATTTCACTATTTGAGTCGAATGCTTTTGAGACATTACATATCGAACAGCCCTCGTATATATAGCACCATAGGACGATGACAAATTTGTACCCCGCTCCACCACGTGTACGGGTTTACAATGCACTATATCCCATAAGGGCAGTCTATTCGAGAGAAGAAAAAGTAATTCACAAATTATTGGGCAGATCACTTTAGGAGAATCTGCGAATATGAAAAAGGTTGCAGAATCTGTAAGCAACCAGGACATAATCCTGGTTCGAAAAAATGTCGGTCATGCGTCGCCAAACAAGAAGACATCATATGTTTCTCTGGAAATGAAAAGCCACAATCAAACTTCTTCCTTACCGAGATTAAGGTTTATGGAACAACGTATCAATCTGCTGAACATGCATACCAACATGTCAAATCTCTTCGATCAGGTGATCTGAACCGTGCAAAAGCTGTTAGTAAACTGGTTTGGATGTGAAGTGCATTGGTCCTCGAGTCGGATTCTTGGATTACCACGAAGGATACCGTCATGAGTTAAATTCTGGAGGCCAAGCTGAAGCATGTAGGATATAGAAAAGTTACGTCTGCCCAATAATTTATGAACTTTTTATTTGACAGTTAGCACAATTGAGAAAGTGGCTACCCTTAAAGAGTATATGATCCTTATCACTCTACTAATCTTTGTACTAATAAACATGCTTCCGCCTTTCAATATTTTCATTTTTCAGTAACGTCGGTCTAGATGAATAAAACCCCGAAACAAACAAACAAACAAACAAAACTTCACCACATGACTTTACGTATGTTGCCGCGAACACCATTTCCCCGCGCAACGTCACGGAAGAGAGCGAATGCAAATAACTTTATTTCTGTTCGAGGCTAAGTATATCGATGGATCAGACAAACGTGAACTGTGTATAACCTGCTGTATTGAGAATGGAGTTAAAATCTGCTTGAATTGTTGGTAATGTTGTTTTTAAAACATTTCTGATACTAAAGTAGTTGTCAATATATGCAAAATAAATTCGAGGATACTGTTCACAGAATGCAACATTATGCAACCAAAGAAATTAGAAACTTGGATGTAAACTAACAATGCTATTTTTCTAAGCCCAAAGGCCATACTTTAATGAAAAATAAATGGACCGAGACGAAATCTGATCTCGATCTGTAACTTGTTATGTCAAAGCAATGTACCAAATATCAAATGAATATCTGTAAGCACAACAACAAAAAAGTCAGGAAAACTGATAGTTCATGATATTTTTCTATGCCCATGGGCCGTAATTTAGAGAAAAATCAACAGACCGAAACGAAATTCAAACTTGATCTGGAACTTGTTATAGCAAAGCAATGTACCAAATATCAAATGAATATCTGTAAGCACAACCAAAAAAAGTCTGGAAAACGGATAATTCATACTATTTTTCTTAGTCCAAGGACCGTAATAAGTGAAAAATCAACGGAACAAGACGAGATTCGAACTTGATCTATAACTGGTTATGGCAAAACAACGTACCAAATATCAAATAAATATCTGCAAGAACAGAAAAAAAAGTCTGTAAAACTGAACTGACGGATGGACGGACGGAGCGCAAACCAAAAGTCCGTTTCGACTTCGTCGGTATAGGACTAATAAATACGAGAATGGCGTTTTATATATTCCCAGAATGCTACATTATGGAACCCAAACATGCGTACTACATATGTGCCTCAAAAAGCTATAACATAGTGTTATTAACGCCCGACGGTACTAGCAATAAAATACATAATCCTTAACATTCATGTTTGATGACAATCTTCTACATGACCTTCATGCCTGCTTTGTGGTGTTCTGGGCTGCATTCTAGATCGTAGCGGCTAGCCTAGCTGCTAGGCTAGATATCTAGGTCTACTGAACGCACTGTATGGATTAACGCTTGTTATCCCTATGTAGGGCTAGCCTAGCACATCGATCAAGATCGTAGCGCTACCGAGCCCTACTTAGTCGCTACGATCTTGAACGCAGCCTGGGCTAAACCATGCTTAACATAATGACAAGATAATTATCGCATACCATTACACGTTACAATGCACTTTGGAATCGATGATGTCTTGTTTGTCGGATGGCCTGATTCTCTGACGAAATCTCAAATATCACTAGAACTTTTGCAATAGTACTTCACCTGACCTTTGAGTAACTTCTATTATTTTAGAGGTCAGTATGGCATAGGGTCGAGGTCACCAGGATACATATGAACGGATTTCAAATAGAGGTCCAACAGTGAAGTATCTGTGACTGAGAGCTGGTATTAATTCAAACTTTATCATGAAAGGTGAAGATAACGAACAGTGATCAATCTCATAACTCCTACAAGCAATACAAAATAGATAGTTGTGCAAACACGGACTCCTGGACACACCAGAGGTGGGATCAGGTGAATAGGAGGAGTAAGCATCCCCTGTCGACCAGTCACACCCGCCATGAGCCCTATATCTTGATCAGGTAAACGGAGTTATCCGCAGTCAAAATCAGAGTGCCAAGAACGGCTTAACAATCGGTATGAAACACGTCAGACAGCATTTGACCCAATGATAGATTGTTTTGACGAACTAGATCGTTATAACACCATAGAATTTGCGAAATGCTGACTTCAATCGAGACTGTTGAAACCCTGTACCATCAACGTCTTTGTAAGTAGCTTACCTCGATTTAAAAACTGACTATACGCAGAACAAGCTCTTGCATATCGAATCAGTTGATATATATAAATACCATATGCAGGTGATAATGGAATATTGCTACATAAATATGGGAAGTTGACGATGGGGAAGCTGAAATCATCCCGTTTGTCATACAGTTGAGTTGTCAGTTTGCCGTTAATGTCTACTTTCAATAAAATATCTAAGTATGAAGCAGAAGTGGACGACTCTGTGGTGTCCTTTATTTCGAGCTCACAGGGATATATCAAATCGACATATGAATGAAAGTTATTATTGTTAATAGACAAAACGTCATCGATATATCGAAATGTCGAATTGAAGGCCACAGCGAGATATTTTTTCTTCTCACGTAGAAGTTTTTGAATAAATTCTGCTTCATATGAATATAGAAACAGGTCAGCTAACAAAGGAGCACAATTCGGGCCCATGGGAATTCCAACAGACTGTTGAAAGACCTTATCACCAAAGACCACGAAGATATTGTCAGTGAGACCATTGCCGTTGAAAATATACTCTTAGGGAAAAGTTAAACATTTCATTCAATCAATCAAGGATCATAATCTAAGCGCCATCAGTCCTCCTAATTCGTTAATTTGAGATAAGACTAAAATGAAACAACGCTTTATATTTTTCATTTTGTCAACACAGCATAATTTCGACCATTGGTAATATTATAATAGAAATCTTTAAAACTATACAATATCAAATTTTCAGGAAATGGAACACCTTCCACATCTGGGGTCTTTTAGGCCATTGAGTTCATCATCTCGTGGAGACCTGCCTTCTGCCGCGTTATTTCTAACTGTTTCGAAAGCGTCGCTCTCAGATATACCTGGATTTTTTTTCATGTAATCATTTTTATCTTTCTCCAGAATTTTGGTTGCTTGGTCATAGAACTTATGTCTGTAATATTCTTTTCCTCGCTTCGAGTTTTCTTTGATGAGCTTCGTTAGCATATTATCAAATTTCTGCACACATTCCTTAGGTATTTCCTTTTTATCATCCCCAAAAATGACGTGCCTACCTCCACACTTTACGTTCAACTGAACGACATCAGGGGCTTCTGCCAACAATTCATTTAGTTCGTTTTCATCGTTTTCTAACTTGGTGATCACAAGAATCATGTATTCAAACGCACTCTCCCCTAGTAATACATCTAGATTTTGAAGCATTTGCAAATCTTCTTTTGCTATTCTCTCTGATGCCGACAACACCAAGACAATGGCGTGAAATCCCGGGGACGTGCAATACAAACAGCGCTTGATATCGGTTTCTACATCTATTTTTTTCTGCATTTCCTGTGGTGAATTTACTCCTGGCGTGTCATAGATACGATACCGAAACCCGTCCCTGATAGCTGAACTATATTCACATCTCCTCGTGATAGAAGACCAACACCGCTTGCTGACAAATTGTTTGGTTCCTAATATTCCATTTCCGCTGTGGCTTTTACCTGCACCAAGTTTTCCAATTAAGATGATTCGCCTTTCTTGCACGTTTTCTTTCAAAGATGGTAAAGCCACTTGTGCCATAGAGCTTTCTGAAACAGAAGATAAATGTAATTGATGTACTGCTTCCGGTTACTACAAGGACATATAACACTTATACACAATAACAACGACTTTATGATTCTTATTTCTGAAGTATATGTATAAATTAGAGTTATGGGTAAACAAACCTGCATTTCTTCTGTAAATTTCAGTTTCTTCTGATGAAGCCATCATAATCTTAAAATCTTAAAAAGAGGTTAAAAGAATTATGATGTGCCAGATTTATAAAGCACGAGATTGCAGCAACACCCAATACCTTATAGTGTCGGATTGCAAGGTCAAATACAAAAATGAATAAACCACTAAAATGAAAAATGACCTCCTCGAGACAAGCGATTATTTTTACATAAAATATAGGGTACAGCTGAGACAGAAATTATTTTTCCAAGACGAAAGATGCAATATCATTTGTGTACGTTTTATCATCGGATCGTCAGCACCTAAGTAGTGCTGTGGCATAATTTTTAAAAATATTTTTTATACAATACAAATGGAACTTATGCAATAGAAATGTAAAATATACAACACAATACAAATGAAACACTATGCAATACAAATGGAAAGTATTTAATACAAATAGAAAATATACAGTACAAATGAAAAATTATACAGTACAAATGGAAAAGATCAAATATTGCAACGTTTGACAGGCCATATCGATCGGCTCTGCAGCATTAGAGTTTACTGCTTTCTAAATTTCTGGTTAATAGAAACATGGCAGACTTAGCAGTGGAGTATCTTTTGAAAATGTAAATTGAAATTAGTTCTAATTGTAACGGGGACCATTACATGATGTTCCCCAAACGTCCCCATTTACAAAGTGGTGCCATTTGTTTGATTACGTTCTATTGAAACGTTTAAAATACACTTTAATTAAAAACAGTACAACTTTCACTCTGATTAGATAGCTCTGTAAATTAAAGCATTATCCAATCAAATTCAAATGAACGTGCATGCACTTACTGGTCAGTGAATTTGACAATGTCAATCCGTTCAGTGTTTCAATTGATATCTACACTAATATTTTCAAACTAATTCATTGAAAAGTAAGAAAAGTTTAGACGTTTAAATATTATCTAATCAACATTAAGGGTGCGTGCATGCGCGTTTATATAAATAATTTTGAACATGCCAATCAATTAAGCATCTCATTATGTACTGAAAACATTCAATAATTGCTGTATCATTCAAGTATCATCCAATCAAAATTCAGCGCAAATTTCAACTCTTCTGGCACAGTGGTTTTCAAGAAGATTGCTTATATTTGTATGTAAATCTTTGAGTCTCTGGTGTAGCCCCAACCTACCCCCGGGAACCATGATTTGGAGAAAATCGAATCTGCACTATATGTCAGGAACCTTTCATGTAAATTTCAACTTTTCTAGCCCAGTGGTTTTTGAGAAGATTTTTAAGTGACCCAACCCTATTTTGCGTTTTCGTGAATACCTCGGTACCTCCCATTTTAAGGGTGTATGGTTCTTCATGTAAACAAACTTGAATCCCCTTTACCCAAGGATGATTTGTACCAAGTTTGATTGAAATTGGTGGCGTAGTTCTGCAGATGAAAATGAAAATGTGAAAAAGTTTACGAACAGACAGGCGGACATATAGACGACAGACAAAATGGGATCAGAAAATCTCACCTGAGCTTTCATACGCGAGCTAAAAAGTTAGACTGGGTCCAAAGTTTTGTACCAAATATCCAATGGATGTGCATCCATGTGTGGGACTAAATGACATTCGTTCTGTACATCAACAAATAATATATTATCATTATAATGAAAGGCGAAGATAACGAACAGTGATCAATCTCATAACTCCTATAAGCAATACAAAATAGAGAGTTGGGCAAACACAGACCCCTGGATATACCAGAGGTGGGATCAGGTGTCTAGAAGGAGTAAGCATTCCCTGTCGACCTAATTCCTCGTACAATTTCTAAGTACTCTTCCAGACAAAAAACGTTCTCGAGAAAAATAATAATCAGAAGCAATCTTGTTGCAAGCAACGAATAGGTCTTTCCGTCTCTGATTTTGAAATGATGTGACACAATACATACATAATTCATATATTATTTTAACTAAAGGCTAGTCACAAGATTTAACATGAGTTACATAGGCCTTATCGAGTATTATTTATTTAAAACTGTTAAAAATATCATAGTCCCAAGGGCTACGAAATCTAGAAAAAAATTCCTGTTCTGAATAACTAAGCCAAATTCTAAAATTCAGTAACAGTATAAAACAAAATCCTTTCATTCATATGTCGATTTGATATATCCCTGTGAGCTCGAAATAAAGGACACCACAGAGTCGTCCACTTCTGCTTCATACTTAGATATTTTATTGAAAGTAGACATTAACGGCAAACTGACAACTCAACTGTATGACAAACGGGATGATTTCAGCTTCTCCATCGTCAACTTCCCATATTTGTGTAGCAATATTCCATTATCACCTGCATATGGTGTTTATATATCTCAACTGATTCGATATGTAAGAGCTTGTTCTGAGTATAGTCAGTTTTTAAATCGAGGTAAGCTACTGACAAACAAGTTGATGGTACAGGGATTTCAACAGTCTCGAATGAAGTCAGCATTTCGCAAATTCTATGGTCGTTATAACGATCTAGTTCGTCAATACAACCTCGCATTGGGTCAAATGCTGTCTGATGTGTTTCATACCGATTGTTAAGCCGTTCTTGGCACACTGATTTTGACTGCGGATAACTCCGTTTACCTGATCAGGATATAGGGCTCACGGCGGGTGTGACCGGTCAACAGGGGATGCTTACTCCTAGGCACCTGATCCCACCTCTGGTGTGTCCAGGGGTCGTGTTTGCCCAACTATCTATTTTGTATTGCTTGTAGGGGTTGTGGGATTGATCACTGTTCGTTGTCTTCACCTTGCCTTTCTTCATACTTAAAAATGCCCTCGAAAGTGCCTATACTGATGAAAGGGACCCATCCTAGAGTCAAACCCTGGGGTTGCGAATTCACAATTTTGGCACATCCTTTTCTGCTTTTTTTAAAATATGTATATAGTTTAAAACTGTTTCAACAAACTTAAAGAAGATAACGATAATATTCACAATAATGATTTTGGCTCCACCTTGGAATTAAACCCTTACCCACTAGGATCTTGAAATACAATTTTGGTAAAGGACTACCTACTCCTTCTAAACATTTAGTTCAGTCTAGTATTAATAGCATTAAAGAAGATATTATTTAAATGTATTACACCTATACACTATATATACCAAGTATTTCCCCGCCCTGGAGTCAGAACCTTTACCCTGGGGATAATGACATTAGATTGAGGCCTTCCTGCGCTACATCACTATGTATTTAGTTATTCTTAGAGATATGCGGCTGTGGAGAAAAATATTTTTAAAAATTGGTCAACCTTTGACAGTTTTTGCCCTGCCCTTAAGGCCTCGGGGATGTAGAAGTCCTGAAATTTACAATTTATGTCCCCCTTGTCCTAACGATGATTCTGACCAAATTTGAAAAGAATTAGAATAGTAGTTATCAAGAAGTTAAAAATGTTCTGTTGTTCACACATTTAATAGCTTACCATTTTGGCCCCACCAAAATCAAAACTCCTACCCTACCCCTGGGATCATGAAATTTACAATTATGGTAAAGGGCTACATGCTCCTTCTAAATATCCATTTAGTTTCAATTTAGTATCAATATCATTAAATGTGTTTTTAAATGTTTTACACATAAATACTATATATTACCAAGTTTGACTCCACCCTGGAATCAGAACCTCTACCCTGGGAATCATGAAATTTACAAATTTGGTAGAGGCTTTCCCGCTCTACATCACTATGCATTTAGTTTTTCTTACACATGTGCGGTTGTTTGAAAATTTGTCCAATTTTTGACAGATTTTGCCCCGCCCCCAAGGGTGGTAAAATTTACAATTTATGTCCCAAAGATGCTTCATACCAAATTTGAAAAGAATTGGAACGATAGTTATCAAGAAGTTAAAAATATTTAATTGTTAACGCACGAAGACGGAAGCAGACCAATTGCAATAGGTCACCTGAATTTACTTGCTTTATGCCAAGTTTGGTTGAAATTGGCCCTGTGGTTCTGGAGAAGATGAAAATGTAAAAAGTTGCTGACGACACCGACAACGACGCCGGACAAATTTCGGTCAGAAAAGCTCAGGTGAGCTAAAAAGGATTGGAATTGCTTGGGGATGATCACTTATATTGAGACAATTAAATCTTTTCTCTACAGGGTAAAAATAACCTTGTTTGATGACGACATAATGAAAATAAATGCCATTCACTCTACAACGAATAGGAACGTAATATACGCAAGATGTCTGTCTACAGTTAAATCAAGATCATGGAGTGAATAGGTAATCATGAAAAAAAAATGAAGATAACATACAATATAGGATTTTATGTAGACTTGCTCAAGTCTCTATGTTGTTTTTATTACTTTATCATTTCGTTCAAATTTTTCTGTGTTTCAGAAGTCTAACTATCTGCTCTCTACCATACTTAATGTCACCAAACATAGAGCACAGAGCTTATCAGCCTCCTAATTAAATCTGTCATCTTGCATCCATCTGTAGGATGTTTTATGACCTTTCCCAAAATCAAAATGTTTTAGTTTAGCTGTTGCATTCCTAGTGTTTCCATATGGTCAATTCACATGGCAGTTTCTACACTGAAAGTTTTTCAGTTTTATTAGGTCACCTTAGTAAACTCGGGTGACCTATTGCAACTGCTCTGCGTCCATTGTGCGTTAACAATTCTTGATAACTACCATTCCAATTCTTTCCAAATTTGGTATGAAGCATCCTTGGGACAAGGGGGACATGAATTGTAATTTTCAGAACTCCTACAACCCTGGGGCCTTAGGGCAGGGCAAAAATTGACCAATTTTCAAAAATCTTCTCTAGAACACCACACATGTGTAAGAAAAACTAAATGCATTGTGATACAGAGCAGGAAGGACTCTACCAAAACTGTAAATTTCATCATCCCCGGGATAGAGTTTCTGACCCCAGGAAAAACCAAACGTGATATATAGTGTTTATGTGTAAAACGCTTAGATAACATCTTCTTTTGTGCTATTGATACTAATTTGTAACTAAATGGATATTTAGAAAGAAAAGGTAGTCCTTTACCAAAAGGGGGTAGGGGTTTTGGTATCAGGGTGGGGTCAAAATGGTCAGTTATTAAATGTGTGAAAAATAGAACTGTTTTAACTTCTTCTTGATAACTACTGTTCCAATTCCTTTCAAATTTGGTATGAAGCATCTTCGGGACATGACGTAAAGCATCAATCAATCTTCAGGACAAGGGGGACATAAATTGTAAATTTCATGATTCTAGATGGTAAGGGTTTGGTTTCATGGTGGAGCCAAAATTATTATAGTGATTATTGTTTTTATCATTTGAAGGATTTCTTTAAGTTTACTGATGCAGTATAAAAACTAATTGTATAATTTGGAAAAGCAGAAAAGAATGTATAAAAAATGGTGAATTTTGCAAAGTTATTCCAAGGATCATCAAAGACAGAATATTTTGTGTTAATTGAAAGATATTACTTGCACATTGACATAAATCCAGACACCCATACTAATAAAGTTTGCCTTAAGTGTGTAAGAAAAGTCAATAAGGTGAATGAAAGTCTTTTGAAACTTAAGACAAACTATAAGTGAACAATAGGAAGTCTGTTGCAATTCTATGGACATGGAACATCTAAGAGATTAGTTTCTGGTTGAATTTTAAATCACTTATAGACAACTGATTTATATCTTATGATATGGCTTTAGAAGATTAAATATTTCCGTTTTCATTTTAATTCAGAGAAGTTTTGATTGTTCAACTTTGTAACATTTTGGAAATCCCCATAGCCATACATCACCTGTCAACTTATCATCGATTCTGCAGCACCACACTGCAGCATTGTAATATGATCCCTTTACCGACCGTATTCTGGTCGGTGATTTTGCAGGGTTTACGAAGTCTCTATGTTTGGCATTATTAACAAGAGGCCCATGGGCGACATCGCTCACCTGGATCACCTTGGCCCATATCTGAAGACTTTCCATATATATTTGCATGTAAAACCTTAGTCCCTATTATGACCCCAACTACCCCTGGAGGCCACGATTTTTGCAAACTTGAATCTACACTACGCCAGAAAGCTTTCATGTAAATGTCAACTTCTTTGGCCCAATGGTTCTTGAGAAGAAGATTTTTAAAGATTTTCCCTATATTTGTATGTAAATCTTTGAACCCCCCCCCCACTTGTGGCCCCATCCTACCCCCCGGGGGCCATGATTTGAACAAACTTGAATCTGCACTTTGTCAGAAAGTTTTCTTGTAAATATCAGCTTTTCTGACTCAGTGGTTATTGAGAAGAAGATTTTAACTATATATTTGTATGTGAAACTTTGATTCCCCTTGTGGCCCCATCCTACCCCGGGAGGGGGGGGCATGATTTGAAAAAAACTTGAATCTGCACTATGTCACAAAGTTTTCATGTAAAAATCAGCTTTTCTGGCTCAGTGGTTCTTGAGAAGAAGATTTTTTAAAGATTTTTCCTATATAAACACATATAAAATATTATTTCACTTAGTGTGGCCCCACCCGACCCCTGGGGGCTATGACATGAACAAATCTGAATCTGCACTATGTCATAAAGCTTTCATGTAAATTTGAACTCTTCTGGCTCAATGGTTTTTGAGAAGAAGATATTTAAAGATTTTTCCTATATACACACATATAAAATATGGTTTCCCCTAGTGTGGCCCCACCCGACCCCCGGGGGCCATGATATGAACGAACTTGAATCTGCATTATGTCAGGAAGCTTCCATGTAAATTTGAACTCTTCTGGCTCAATGGTTCTTGAGAAGATTTTAAAAGATTTTTCCTGTATAAATACATATAAAATATGGTTTCCCCTATTGTGGCGCCATCCGTCCCCTGGGGGCCATGATATGAACAAACTTGAATCTCCATTATGTCAACAAACTTCCACGTTTTCAACTATACTGGTACAGTGGTTCATGAGAAGAAGATTTTTAAATGACCCCACCCTATTTTTACACTTTTGTGATTATCTCCCCTTTGAAGAGAACCTGGCCCTTAATTTGAACAATTTTGAATTCCCTTTAACTAAGGATGATTTGCATTAAGTTTGAATGAAATTGACTTACTGGTTCTGGAGAAGAAGATTTTTTAAAATTTTCAGTGTATTTTTACTGATTTGCTATTATCTCCCCTTGAATAAGGGGGTTGGCCCTCATTTGAACAATTTTGAATCCCCTTCACCCAAGGATGATTTGTGCCAACATTGGTTAAAATTGGCCCAGTGGTTTTGGAGAAGAAGTTGAAAATGTAAGTGTTTAACAGACAGACAGACAGACAGACGACGGACAAAAAGCGATCATAAAAGCTCACTTGAGCTTTCAGCTCAGGTGAGCTAAAAAGTATTAAAGAGAGCACTGATTATTAAACATAGAGACTTGAGCAAGTCTAGATTTTATGAGCAAATAATGGAGATTTTTTAAATACACATACAAGTCCATGATAAATATAGATGCTAGTTACTCTTCATGCAAATCTCAAAACGTTTACCGTTCCAGATCGCTGATCTGATGATTTTCCGCTGAAAACATTTCACACAACCATCTTAAGATAATTCTATATCACTAAAACGCCATACTTACATGCAAAACACAATTAGAAATGGTAGCTGAAGCATTCGAGTTCACCATTTGCTGACATCCTGCCAAACGTTCAGCCGACGTGTGTGTAATGTATGTGCACGCCCTGTCTACAACATACACCATTACTCACAGCTGATGCCAAGGGTTGGATATGTCACTGCTGAACAGGGTAAGATAGTATGATATTTTTCATATTATTTCTAAATATTACATACCAATATTTATAATGTCTTATGTTATTTATTCAATGATAATATCCAGAATTCTCCGCGGCACTGAAAATAAAACGGAAGGCATATATATGTAACAAACAATTCACTGCTATTTTTATCTGCTCGGCGAGAACAGATTGCATATAATTATAATGCAGAGGATGCGTGATTTATATTTCCTCAATCCATGCAAGGAGTTGAAATGATGTACATCTTTTCGAGTGATTAAATCGCCATTTCAACTTGTTGGATGGAGCAAATATCAAATCAAGCTATTATAGATATTCTATCACTTTGGTACCATTGTTTGTTCTTGTTCCTACGCGAGAAAAAATAGTGCGATAAAAATCATACAGTCACACTCATTTTTATTAGTACGTATATAAATGAAATTTACTAAATTTAGAAGGCATTGGAAACCTAGTAGTATGTTTAGATCGGTAAAGTTAGCTACTAGTGATGTATGCATATGCATGTTACTTACAGTGGCGGATTTAGAGGGGGCGCAGCCGGGCCGCACCCCCCTAAAATTTTCAAATTTAAGGTAACTAGCGGTATCCTGTTTCGAAAAATGTACTACACGATAAAAGTAGCAATAATTTCTTCCACTCCTGGAGAAATAAATGACAAAATCTTTTGATTTCTTGAATTACTTTATTGGGAGAACTTAATCCCCCCCCAAACCCTTAAAATTTGGGTTATTTTATTAATTTCACCTTATTAAAATGATAGAAAATAGTACAAATGACTAAATAGGAGAAATATATCAAGCCCCATAAAATCTGTAAAATCCAGAAGCTTCGCCTCCTGGACCCCCACCAGGGCTTTGCCCTGGACCCATTGCCTCATATAGTGGTGCCCCCGTAATCGCAATTCCTGGATCCGCCCCTGACTTAGCTAAAACAGAAAAAAGTTGACTACTAGTAGTCACATATATGTACTTATAACTGCAAAAGTTAGCAGATAGTAATCAGCTACTTAAAAAGTGAATAAACCTATACTAGCCAGTTACTATAGGGAATAAGGGCTATCCACAATAGCTAGCTACAAAACAGGTGACTGGGTTTACTCTAGCCAGCTACTATAGGGAATAAAGGCTAACTACTGATAGCTAGCTACAAAAACAGGTTACTGAGTTTACTCTAGTCAGCTACTATAGGAAATAAAGGCTAACTACTGATAGCTAGCTACAAAAACAGGTTACTGAGTTTACTCTAGTCAGCTACTATAGGAAATAAAGACTAACTACTGATAGCTAGCTACAAAAACAGGTTACTGAGCTTACTCTAGTCAGCTACTATAGGGAATAAAGACTAACTACTGATAGCTACATCTAGCTACAAGAACAGGTCACTGGGTTTACTCTAGCCACCTAGATGTTCAGCTGCGACATTCTTATTCCATATTATTATGTAAATATGTTTCTTTCTTTTTTTTAAATTTCTTTACATTTTATTTTTATCATTTTTTATTTAATCATTATTTATAATATCTTTACTTAGTGCCCTTAATTATTTTTTAACATTTTTACTATGCTCCAATGCCAGATTAGATATTTATTTTCCGATTTAATCTTTTCATATTACTTCATAATCTTTATATTTTATTTTTCATCACAGTTCAACACTAGTTATATACCTTTACACCTCCAGGTACGAAATACTCATTCATAAGCCGTCATTAGAACGAGTTAACATACGGCTAAAGCATACTGTATTTATATATATATTCAATAAATTCTTTTTTCTTGGTATCGGGGTAGAATAAAGTCAAAAAATAAAATCCAGTACTTAAACTTTTATCTATAGATAAAAGTTTGAGTACTGGATTTTATTTTTTGACTATATATATATATATATATATATATATATATATATATCCAATAATAAAAGTCAAGAAACACAAAACTCGAATAACATTTCACTGTTAGCGCTTTCGGCTTTAATGACTCTTCAGACAGTTATAAAATGCATTAAAGCCGAAAGCGCTAACAGTGAAATGTTATTCGAGTTTTGTGTTTCTTGACTTTTATTATTGGATGTATTTACTGTATCAAATACCGAATTCTTTATATATATATATATATATATATATATATATATATATATATATATATATAAAGAGTTAGGCAATTACGGACCCCTGGATATACCAGAGGTGGGATCAGGTGCCTAGGAGAAGTAAGCATCCCCTGTCGACCGGTCACACCCGCCATGAACCCTATATACCGATCAGGTGAATGGAATTATCCGTAGTCAAAATTGGTGTGCCAAGAACGGCCTTATAATTGGTATTGAAACATGTGAGACAGCATTTGACCTAATCATGAGATAAATGATAGGTTGTATTAGCAAACTAGATCGTTATAACAACCATGGAATTTGCGAAATGCTGACTTTAAATGAGACTGTTGAAACCCCTGCATCGTCAACTTGTTTGTCAGTAGCCTGCCTCGATTAAAAAACTGATATCTCTCGAAGTAAGTCACGGTCCCAATTAACTAAGCAAAATTCCTATCGATCTCTCAAAGTGGAGTCCCGTGAAACATATTTCATTGTTTTTCACTCTCGAGGGAAGTGTGGTAGCGTTCACATGTATGTTCACTCGTGCACTCGAGCGTATAGACCTTACCTGGATAGCGGTGAATGCCTGGAGCTAGTTTGGCGATGTGAATTAGGTGTTTGTTTTGGTGACACATCGCCAGTGTTTCCAAGGAATGTAGGGCAATGACAATGTTTATTCTCATAAACTATAGGGTAGAAAAAGATAACAAAGTATGAATAACACAGCCATGCGTGGATTCCTATCCAGGAGAATCTAACCCTTTCAATGACAGTTTTTATAAATTTACATAATTTTATCAATTTTGTTGTTTGCATTAAAACGTTGTTCAAATTTAAACACATTATATAAGTAATTCTTGATTGTAGAGTACGTTTTTCGTCGCAATTAAATAAGTTGTGAAATTCATCAGCAATTTCATTTTTCGAACACAATTCACAAATTCTGTTTCATCTTCCAACTTCAACAGCTAGCTTAGTATTACAAGTTCTAAATCTACAAAAATATTTCAGGTAGTTATAAGGCAATGATAATGTAATTCTAGACAAAATGATGTATTGTATATTCTATAATGAAGACCTTAATTTCTTTAGTCATGTTATATTCACTTTTTGCCCTGTTTGACAAGTGTATGAGAAAAGTCCACAGTCATTTGATGAAATTACACCAAAGGTTGTTATAGTGCTTTAGAGGGTAAAATAACTTCAGTGATACTTGACCATCTTGTGAAACATCTAATTTACACCAAAAGTTTATCAAACTCTTTTTATAATTTAGTGGAAATAGATAATAAACCTTTAACTGTATTTGAATACATTAAATTTTCAAGATCATTTAAATGTATCGCAAATAGAAATGGGGCAAATTGTTCCCCTTGTCTGACCCCATGGTACAAGGGAATGGGTCCGAGTATAAACCATTTGACATAATTCTTGACTTAATGTTATTGTACTGTTGTGTTATCACAGTGAAATATTTGTCATCTATATTACTCAGTAATACTTTGTTCCAAAGTTGCAGACGCCAAACAGAGTCTAACACCTTTTCGAAATCAATAGCTACACTGTAGGACTGTTTGAATGCGTAGGTTTAAGAATAAAACTGAAGGTTTCATCGAAGCGCCGAGGGAGGTGTAGATGTATAGAAATTGATCCCTCGTCATGAGTATAAGCCTGGATTCATGTTCTTGTAGATGGCTGTTAGTCGTTCTATAGGTGGCTACTGGCAACATGTTTTTCTCTCGTTATCAGTTGTCTTTTTATGTCGCTGGTTACTAATAGTCGGCTACTAGCAGTGTTTTCCCTAAGAACCGGCCGCCGGCCAAATTGACCGTTTCAAACGATTTTCTGGCCGGTTCAAATATAAAAAAAAAATCAAAAAATAATATGTTGTCAATTTCAGTGATGTTGATTTACACGATCAATCTTTGCAAAGAAAGTATGCGGAAGCAATTGGTTGACTATAAATATCTTTCATATTTCTTCCTTGTTTATGTTTTTATCGAGAGCTTTTTGAAACGGCGATTTTGATTGGACGATATTTTAAACTCTCACCTTGCGCGTGAGAAGCACATGGCAGTGAAAAATAATGAAGTGTCGAACGAATACATTAGGGCTGTTCCAGAAATGATCAAATGGGGGGGGTCGGGCGGCAAATGATTTTTTTTTTGTGTGGGTGGTCATATTTTTTCATATTTTATTTGGTCCGTGGTTGGACTGTTAAAAAAATATTTATTATGGTTAGTGGGTAGTTTCTATTGTTTTATTTTGTGCCACGTGGGTGTTGAGTTTTCAGAATATTTTTATTGTCGCTCTTGTCGTGCTGGTTACAAAACGTCGGAGGGAAAATTGAAAACGTGCTTTCGAAATGCTGCTTTCGAAAGTAACAAAGAACTATTAGAGTTGTCGCTCTTTGCAGCGCATAACTTTCCATTACGACACTCTTCAAATTAGAGGCGCGTTTAGTAGGGTCCCTTTGGACGTGATGGCGGCGAACTCTGTTCTGTAGATTATTACAGTTTACAGTGCATCGATTTTGGGAATATTTTGAAACCAATAGGTATTCCGTTTTCTAATAAAAATAGGCAAACGTTAGTTGATTTATACGAGGGTACCGATGCGTTATATTTATCAGTCAGTGTGATGGTGATATAGAGGCCTCCGGGCGCGGGCTCCATTAGAAGACGAACGATTCGTGGATCGTTTGGACTCCCGATCTTTCCAACATTCCCGCCATAGATGCCTTTGATTGTTGATGTGACATCGTTTCTTCAGAACTACTGTGATACAATGTCGCACAGGCATTACCGCGTCATTGACTAGAATGTTTGTCCCGAAAACCTCGCGAGATTTGTACCGTTTTCATTTTTAAAAATATTTTTGTAGTGGGTCTGGTTAGTTGTTTTTTTTAGATGGGTCATTGTAAAATGAGTTTATCAATTTGATGGGTCATGGGGTAATTTTTTATTTTTTTTTATGGGTGCTTGGTATATACAAAAGGTGCCTCCCGACCCCCCCCCCTCATGTATTTATTTCTGGAATAGCCCTTACATGATTTCTTCCAGTCAAAACATCGGAAAGGTGTGTATTTAACACCACTGTGACTAACTTGTCCGAAGTAAAAATGTTCAACCCTTTGGTATATATTTAAAAATGTAGGTTAAAAAGTGGCATATGAACAAGGGTCATTTTGCCCCCTGAAATGCCTCAGAATGCAGGATTTTGCGTCTAATTTTCCAAAATTTCATGGGGGGGAATCCCCATACCCCCCTCCCCCGGCCTGTTACAATTCTAAATGGGCCTGTTCAAATGAAATGAATGGAAAACACTGTACTAGTAGCTACCATGTCCAGTTCCCAATCACTGATTACTAATAGTCGGCTACTAGTAGCTACCCCGTCCAGTTCCCAATCACTGATTACTAATAGGCGGCTACTAGTAGCTACCCCGTCCAGTTCCCAATCACTGATTACTAATAGCCGGCTACTAGTAGCTACCCCGTCCAGTTCCCAATCACTGATTACTAATAGTCGGCTACTAGTAGCTACCCCGTCCAGTTCCCAATCACTGATTACTAATAGCCACCTTTTCTGTTATATTGAAGTTGATTTCTCTGGACTTACCGTATGCATTCGGAACACCCCAGTGATTATATGGAGAACTCCGGTAGGCGTCGTGTCACTCGATGCAAACTTCCGTTGCTTTCGATAAGTAGGGGCAGGTATTGAGGATGTTTCGGGTCACTAGATCTTTAATACGGCATGTAGACATAAGTAGACGATAGGGAAAAGTCGTTGGATCTTTTTCCAACTTAGATCTCGCCAGAAACCGGTAGGCAGAGAGTAGAAATTGTTAAAAACAAGCCGTGAATCGAGCCCCCCCCCCCCCCACCCCCACCCTCCCACCCCAGAAATCCAAGATGGCGAGTGTCGTCCCTTTACTTTTTTTAATGTACACATGGTACACCTTTTTTAAAACCTCGAAAAAAGCGGATTTTGGTGGTGGATTTTATTTATATAATCTATTATTCGGACACAAATCATGTAAAACTTCAATTTATTATTCGGGAACAAATAATACAAAACTTCAATATCTGACAACCGAGCCCCTGTGGGTTCGAATCCCGGCCGCGACATACCAAACTCGTTTTAAACAGGTAGTGACAGTTCCATCGCCAAACGCTCGGCATCAGGTGTGAATGTCACGGGTCGTCGGAGATGACCTTAGAAACGGATGTCCCGTGTCGCAGTAGGTGTGGCACGCTAAAGAACCCTCACTGCTCAAAAGCCGTACCGTAAGCGCCGAGCAAAGGCCTAGATTTGAAGCCCTTCACCGGTCTTTGTGACGTCTCCACATGAGTGAAAAATTCTCGAGAGAGACGTTAGCAAGATACAATCAATCTATTTTGCTACTTCAGGGTAGTTTATCGAAAACGAAAGTAGGTTTTAAATAAATTTCACGATATTTACTAATGAAGTAAGATTCTATTATAGCTTACGAACTTAACCTCTTATATGAAACAATATTAAAGGTACAAGTAGGAGCAAGCGTTTCAGAGTGTCTGGGAATTTCCATACGGATGATTCAAAACTAAGATCATAAAAAGAAGAAACGAACAACCGTATCATTTTTGTTAAAAAATTATCAGAATTTAGTTTTTTCTCTGTAAGATCAAAATCTAGCAGCGATAAACACAGATCTACTATTCATTGATTTACTTCATATCGTATAATCTTAAGTTGTTTTTTTTTTAGTCTCACTGGCGTAGATCCACCAAAGTGTGTCCAGCACTTCACTTCCCCCCCCCCCCCCTTTACTTGCTATTTCAGGGTCGTTTATAGAAAACGAAAGTAGGTTTTTAATCAATTTCACGATAATTACTAATCGATTAAAATCCAGTTATAGCTTATGGACTTCACCTCACATGCATATGGAACAATATTAAAGGTGCATGCACTAACTCTAGCGCAAGCGTTTCGGAGTTTATTTACAAAATTTATTCATTTATAAGTATAAATAATTCATATTACAAATTCCTTGTGTTTTTTCGACATACGAACATTTGGAACTAGTTTAGAATATATAAAATTTTAGCGGCCGATAAATTTTCTAGTAAATCATGAACGTTTAAGCTGAATTATATAGTGCAATCTACTTTTAAAAGAGAGACCTTTGGTCACCTCCCATGATCGAACTATGTGAGTGAATCAAAGGATCTAATTATCACGAGACATATAACTATAATGTTATCTAAATTACGATTCAATATAATCAAAGTACTGAAAGTGTTGAAATACGGAGTTGAAGTTCCAATACGAGAACAAGTTTATTGTTTTTTTCGACACACGAACATTGCTCTTGAATCGAGTTCACAAAAGTTATATTGTACCACATACTCCTTTGAATCATCAATATGATCGGCTAATACTATATATATTTCCATTAAAGTCCTTCAATGATATTAAAATTAATGTACCGGGTATATTTTTACAGTTTATCGTACTTTTTTTATCGAAATTGACACTAATTGTCGGGATAATGTGTTGTGTGATGGGACGAATCTTGAGGTGTGATTATTCGAAAATATTTGATATATACATCTTATCCGTCCTCAAACGAAGCATGTTTGCACATTGTCTAATAGCACTATTCCTTCCCATCAAGCTATTCCAAGCCTACCCCAGTAAGACATGACAGAAATAGAATAGTTAGAACAAGGTCATGACCACCTAAAACGTTTGTCTGAATTTCTTTAAGCACAATGATTACCCATTTGCAAAAGCGCATTATCCTGGTCCCAGGCAATGGCTAAACTGAATCCTGACAACTATTTCAACTTTGTAGAAAAAAAAGAAATCCACACAGATTGAAAGAGATGGAGATACCTGATACGGGAAAATCGAGCAATGGTGATGCATTCAGAGTTCTCGTTGTTGGAGGAATTGGACATGGCAAAAGTGCCTTCATAAACACTGTGCTAGGAGAATACAAATGCAAAACTGGGGTTACCTGGGGGGTGGACAAGTCAATCACTAAGGAGATACAAGAGATTGATTGCAAACGAAATGACCATACCATAACCTTTATTGATACACCATCATTAAAGACATTGGCGTCCAACCCAAAATTCAAGGACCTCTACAAAAGCGGATTTCATGCTATTGTGATTGTGTATTCAATCAAACCATTCACACAGCATTACCCTACCATACTGCAACGAGTGAAATCCAAGTTCCCAGAGGATCTCTCAAAATATGCAGTGATTGTCTTAACATTTCAGGACTACTTGGAAGATGCAACAGTGAAGGATTTTCTGAATGAAAATAGGGAGTTAAAAGATTTCGTGGAAAGATCTGGTGTTACGTGTGTAGCTATATGTAACAATTCTGATGATGAGAGACAGACGGTTGAACAGAGAGATCACTTTTTTAACCACTTAGACGTTGTTCTACGGAAAAATGTTGAACCATTAAGAAAAAAAGCAACCTGTTCGTATTCGTGCATAATTGGAGTAATAGTAGGTACTGCAGCGGGAATAATTGCATGCATCCTTGCGGGTTACTTTCTATGGGATGAATTGTTTTAATGTACTATATTCTGCGTTTGTTGTATATCTTTATGAATATTTTCTAGTAAAATAAAGGACAAAAAGGCATTGTTTTTATGTGATTTTATGCTTAACATCAAAAGCTCACTAGGTATGCATGTACATGGAGGTGAACAGCCGTCTGTTGTCTGATAACAATTGTCTGTGTGTCCTATCCTGTAGTGAAGATTTTCATATTTCAGCCTGATTGTATATATAGTGAAGATTCTCATACTTCAGCCTGATTGTATATATAGTGAAGATTCTCATATTTCAGCCTGATTGTATATATAGTGAAGATTCTCATATTTCAGCCTGATTGTATGCAAGGTGAAAATAACGAACAGTGATCAATCTCATAACTCCCACAAGCAATACAAAATAGATAGTTGGGCAAACACGGAACCCTGGACACACCAGAGGTGGGATCAGGTGCCTAGGAGGAGTAAGCATCCCCTGTTGACCAGTCACACCCGCCGTGAGCCCCATATCCTGATCAGGTAAACGGAGTTATCCGCAGTCAAAATCAGTGTGTCAAGAACAGCCTAACAATCGACATAACACACGTCAGACAGCATTTGACCCTATGAGAGTTTGTATTGGCAAACTAGATCGTTATGTAACATGTAGCGGTCACCCAGCCAAGTGCTGAACACGCTCGCCGTTGCTAAACATGCGTGATCAAGAGAGACACTCTACCACAGCACTAGAAAAGCTAACTCTCTAGCGAGGCAGTACAAGTTCCCTCTTATACTGTCCGCTACAGTTATAACGACCATAGAATTTGGGAACTGCTTAAGCATGATTTTACACAATGCAATTTTTGCTAAATTTATCATAATTCAATTTGCAACCATACCTTTCGCGTTGTATCAGTTTATACGTGTTGTCAATGGTTTTCAATATCGACTTTAGCACATTCCAAATGAAATACTTATCGTTAAAATGCACTTCAGATCTGTAGACCAAGTGTTGTAAAGAACCCTTTTCTTGATAGATATATTTTGTACAGTGCTTGTCCATAAAATGAAGATAACCCATATTGATTATTTGGTCAAAGGTCAAACTACTATAACTTAGAAAAATTATTCTGCTCAATACTCTTTATTAGACAGTTGGCAAACTTGAGAGAGTGGTTGCTCTTCAAGGTAATATTAACCTTATTGATTTCTAGGTCACACGTTTATTGTATGATTGATTGTATCTTGTTTATCGTCTCTCTCAAGAATTTATCACTCATATAGAGACGTCACCACGACCGGTGAAGGGCTTCAAATTTAGGCCTTTGTTCGGTATTTACAGCCATTGAGCAGTGAGGGCTCTTTAGCATGTCATACATACTGTGACACGACACATCCGTTTTTAAGGTCATCTCCGAAGACTCGTGACATTCACACCTGATGCCGAATGTTTGGCGATGGAATTGTCACTACCTGTTTTAACGACTTAGGTCTGTCGCGGCCGGGATTCGAATTCAGGCCTTCTGCATGCTTTCACCTATCAGTACTCTCAGTACTTGGATTTCTCAGAAACAAAGAAAAAAATCATCACATATCTTTATGGATATTGCCGTGAGAAGGCAGTTCCCCGGCAAAGTCACGGAAGAGGGCGAATGCAAATAACTTTATTTCTGTTCGAGGCTAAGTATCAGTGAAACTTCTCCAAACCGGCCCCTCAGAAAACCGGTTCTCCCTGAATATCGGCCGATTTTCAAAGTCCCGGCAGAAACCTTAACATTTCCTTACAAAGAAAGTCTCACAAAACCGGCCACCCCTGAAAACCGGACATCGACCACTTTTTAAAGTACAATTGTTAACAAACATGTGTAATTTACCCTTATAATACCGGCCACAATTTGAATACTAGAAAATTTTGGCCAGAGTGGTGATGAAGACTGGCCAGGTGTAAAAAAATGATTGACCTACCGGCCAGGTGGGAAATTATCAACCGGAAGTGTGAAAAACACAAGTGGCCTCTATAAGTTCTATAGTTTACCTGTGCTGTCCAGGGTGTTAATTGGTGCTTGGCTAATCCAAGTGACCCTTTCAAATTTCTGTACGAAATGTTATAAACAGATATGCACATATTGAATGAATACAATCAATACGCCATATTGTTGCACCATGGATATAAGCGGTAGTTAATTAATAACAAACCCATGACTGTTAATGATAATTTTCAATAGATAAATGATTTTGGGGGGGTTTCCATAGACTTAAAATTCCTAAGAAACATCAAAATTAAAATTATATATTTACTACTGTACTTTTCAAAAACGTCAAAACAAATTTGTTAACGATATAAGCAATGGACGTAAACAGAGTTTTTATAGGTAAGAGGAATTCCAATAATAGGCCTCTGTGTTTTCTTTATGTATCCTGTTATAAATTTTTAGTTAAAATTAGATGATTGCAGCAAGACTATTTCTTGTAATAATTACCTGTAGGTACTAGCGGTCTAGTTTAATCTCCACCGATAATTGATCATAGATCCCCATATCAAAGTGAGCAGTACCTACTCTGTGTATTATTTGCATTAATCAAATGGCTATGTGTTTGTTTTGTTTATTAAAACATAAGCCGAAATTTTACATAAATGCTGCTAGTCTACAGATTTCTATACATATATATCAAATGCAGTTTTATTTAAACGGAATGTTTTCCATTATTTATGCATGTCAATGTAAAAATGTTTATTCATATTTAATTAGTTTTAGTGCTATAAATTGAAAATAAACATGTCAGTAAATTATTTTGTTTTATTTCCAATAGTGAAATAATAGTCCTTGAACACCATATTAAATGGTTTGTGCTATGTCAATGAAATATCTAATACAAATTGAGCTGAAATGTCTTTAAATGCTAAATTCGCAGTATACCGGCCACCCCTCTAAACCGGCCGTTTTTTTCGGTCCGACAGCTGGCCGGTTTAGAGAAGTTTCACTGTATATCGATGGATCAGACAAACGTGAACTGTGTACTATAACCTGCTGTATTGAGAATGGAGTGAAAATCTGAATTCAAGATGTATGATCTGATGTCATGTATTATTTTTGTACAAAATTACTTTAAAGCAGATTAATTAGTTTTTAAAGCTATTAACTTCCCCTTAATCACATGCTGGAAAACAATTGCATGTGAAAGAAAACAGTGAGAAGATTATTATAAACGTAAATATAGTGAGTATGCAGAAATCATATATTGTCTGTTAGGCGTCTATAAATAGCTCCACGTGCGTCAGGAGAATCCCAACGTGATGTATATAACTTAGAAGCAATTGTCCAACTTTAATAGTGAAAGAGCGCAAAACAACGAATCACTGAGGTATTTGATAATGTTATTCTCTTAAACTTACGGCAAGGTACTGTTGTAACAAATGCACAGCTTTACACAGATACAACCACCGATTAACTGAAAGTCTAAACTGGACACGTGATTTTCACTTGAATGGCCGAGTGACGGTTGTTTTTTCACACAGATCTAAAATCAAATAATTCTACCTAAAACAGATGAAATAATGTATGTAATGTCGTACGTGCGATGATTTAACAGTGTTTTTACAAGGTGGGGAAAAATTGTCGAAATTTGGATCATATATAACTCTAATTTGTGATGATCTTGTATTTAAAACATTTCTGATACTAAAGTACTTATGCTTTGTCAATATATGCAAAATAAATACGAGGATACTGTACTCAGAATGATGCATTATGCAACCCAAGCATGCGTTCTACTCCTAAAAGCACTAACATAGTATTGATAACGTCCGACGGTGCTAGCAATAAAATACGTAATGCTTAAACATTCATGTTTGTTGAAAATCATATAGATATATCGACGATAGATATGAATTTACTCTGAAGTTGAAATTAATAATATGCTAGAGTTCCTCATTGACAATATCTTCGTGGTCTTTGGTGAGCAGGTCTTCCAACAGTCTGTTGGAATTCCCATTGGCACGAATTGTGCTCCTTTGTTGGCCGACCTGTTTCTATATTCATATAAAGCAGAATTCATTTTTTTAAAAAGTCCTACGTGAGAAGAAAAAACCTCTTGCTATGGCCTTAAATTCGACATTTAGATATATCGACAACGTTTTGTCTATTTACAATAATAACTTTCATTCATATGTCGATTCGATATATCCCTATGAGCTCAAAATAAAAGACACCACAGAGTCGTCGTCTTCTGCTTCATACTTAAATATTTTATTGAAAAAGACATTAACGGCAAACTGACAACTCAGCTATATTACAAACGGGATGATTTCGGCTTCTCCATCGTCAACTTCCCATATTTATGTAACAATATTCCATTATCACCTGCATATGGTGTTTGTATCTCTTAACTGATTCGATACGCAAGACTTATTCTGCATATGGTTAGTTTTTAAATGGAGGCAAGCTACTGACAAACAAGTTGATGGTACAGGGGTTTCAACAGTTTCGATTGGAGTCAGCATTTCGCAAATTATATCGTAGTTATAACGATCTAGTTCGTCAATACAACCTACCATTGGGTCAAATGCTGTCTGACGTGTCTCATACCGATTGTTAGGCCGTTCTTGGCACACTGATTTTGACTACGGATAACTCCGTTTACCTGATCAAGATATAGGGCTCACGCCGGATGTGACCAGTCGACAGGGGAGGCTTACTCCTCGTAGGCATCTGATCCCACCTCTGGTATAGTCTGGGGTCCGTGTTTGCCCAACTCTCTATATTGTATTGCTTATAGGAGTTATTTTCACTTTTTATACATGACCTTCATGCTTGCTTTTAGGTGTTCTGGCTAAACCATGCTTAACATAATGACAAGATAATTATCGCATACCATTACATGTTACAATGCACTTTGGAATCGATGATGTCTTGTTTGTCCGATGGCCTCTCTGAAAACCACTGGTTTTCTGACAAAATCTCATATATCACTAGAACTTTGGCAATGACACTTCACCTGACCTTTGAGTATCTTCTATTATTTAAGAGGTCGATCAATTAGAATAACATCAAAGTCACCAGATCACTCACGAACTGATTGGAGTATGATATCTCAAATATAGTTTGAGGTTTAACATTTTTAAAAATTAACTTCAAAGGAAAAGTCTCCGTAACCGGGATTCAATCAATCAAGGTCCATAATCATAATTTAAGCCCCATTTGTCCTCCTGATTCAATAATTTGAGACAAGGCTAAAATGAAACAATGCTTTATAAAGATGCACTTTAATGCTTCTCCAGTTTCTCACCACAACATACATATGTAATACACACAATGGTAAAATTATTATAGAAATCTTAAAAATTGGAACACAGTGTTAAATTTTCAGGAAATGGAACATCCTGCACATCTGGGGTCTTTGAGGCCCTTCAGTTCATCATCTCGTGGAGACCTGCCTTCTGCCGCGTTATTTCTAACTGTTTCGAAAGCGTCGCTCTCAGATATACCTGGATTTTTTTTCATGTAATCATTTTTATCTTTCTCCAGAATTTTGGTTGCTTGGTCATAGAACTTATGTCTGTAATATTCTTTTCCTCGCTTCGAGTTTTCCTTGATGAGCTTCGTTAGCATATTATCAAATTTCTGCACACATTCTTTAGGTATTTCCTTTTTATCATCCCCAAAAATGACGTGCCTACCTCCACACTTTACGTTCAATTTGACGACTTCCGGGGCTTCTGCCAACAATTCATTTAGTTCGTTTTCGTCGTTTTCTAACTTGGTGATCACAAGAATCATGTATTCAAACGCGCTTTCCTCTAGTAATACATCTAGATTTTGAAGCATTTGCAAATCTTCTTTTGCGATTCTCTCTGATGCCGACAACACCAAGACAATGGCGTGAAATCCCGGAGACGTGCAATACAAACAGCGCTTGATATCGGTTTCTACATCTATTTTTTTCTGCATTTCCTGTGGTGAATTTACTCCTGGCGTGTCATAGATACGATACCGAAACCCGTCCCTAATAGCTGAACCATATTCACATCTCCTCGTGATAGAAGACCAACTTCGCTTGCTGACAAATTGTTTGGTTCCTAATATTCCATTTCCGCTGTGGCTTTTACCTGCACCAAGTTTTCCAATTAAGATGATTCGCCTTTCTTGCACGTTTTCTTTCAAAGATGGTAACGCCATTTGCGCCATAGAGCTTTCTGAAACAGAAGAGAAATATAATTGATGTGCTGCTTCCGGTTACTACAAGGACGTAAATGAGGTTAAAAGAATTACATGTATGTGTATGCTAAGCCAGATATAAAGCACTAGATGGCAAACACTCGATGCCTTGAATAGTCGGATGAACAAAGTAAATTCAAGGTCAAATACAAAAATCATATAAAGCACTAAAATGACCAATGATCTTTCTCGAGACAAGCGAATTAATTTTACATATAATATGGGGGTACAACTGAGACTGCAATTATTTTTCCGAGACGAAAGATGCCATATCAGACGGGTACTTCTTGTCTTTGGATTATCAGCACTTAAGTAGTGCTATGGCATGATTATTTTATTGAGTCATTTGCTATGGAATACAAATGAAAACTTATGCAATACAGATGTAAAATATACAATACAAACGAAACATACAATGCAAATGAAACATTACATTATAAAATACACAATACAAATGAAAAACTAGTTCTAATTGTAACGGGGACCGTTACAGATGTTCCCCAAACCTCCCCCAATTAAAAAGTGATGTCCTTGTGAATCTATAGGAAAAAATCATTGTATTTTAGCCTTTAATTACATGTAGTACGTTCAATATGGTCATTTCAGTACCAAGAAATGAAAGAAAGCGTTGCACGTGCATACACGCGCACGCGTGTATGATTCCGAATTTTTGTTGATGTCGTTCAACAGGCATTTGTATCATATACCCACAGTATGAATTTCATAACGTTTCCACCAAATATAAGGAAGTTATAGCGATTTTAAAATCGTCCAATCAGAAATCAGCACACGTGCATGCACGTGCTGAGCAGTAATTCTAACCACAGCAATTTGTAAGGAGTACCAAGATACATCTAAACCCCTAATATGAATAGAATTTGATGAAAAACAAAAACGTTATCGTCCTTTAAAAATTGAACATTTAAAAAACGTTGCACGCGCATGCGCGTGTGTGTTGGCATTTTTTGTTACACCAACATATAGATACACATATTGTCTACATATGCTGTGAATATCATCTCATTCGCTTCATAAATAAGATAGTTACAAACGTTTTAGCATTATCCAATCAAAATGAAGCGCACGTGCATGCGCGTGCAAATTGGTAATTTTGACCATGTAAATCAGTTAAGGGTCTCAATATCTACCTATGATATGAATTTCAAGCCATTTCAAAGAACAACAAAAAAGTTAGACTGATTCCAAAGTTAGCGTACAAATTTTGTAATGCGCGTGCACGCGCATGCGTGCGCGTGCTGGCAAAATAACTATTATTTTTCATATGTACAAATGATATACTATCATCCTATTTAGGTTTTATATCGCTTCCTTCAATATTCTGATTTTCCATTTTTTGTACCAAAATTGCAATGCACGTGCGCGCGCGTGCATGCACGTGCAAACAAAATGACTATCACTATGCACATCTACAAACGCTATACTATCATCCTGGAAAGTTTCATATCGATCCTTTTTGTAGTTTCTGAGAACACTACCGGACAAAAAAGTACCGGAGAAAAAGAATAATAATAAGAAACAGAGTAAAAACAATATGTTCCCAAACTTTGTTTGGGGAACATAATTATAGAGGGCGAAGCCCTCTCACGGCCCGAAAATAATGAAAAATTAAACCATACCTATGGAACTTGAAAAGCTTGGTACCAATGGCGTCGATTCGAATATTAGCGCGTGGACATGTATTCCTCCATTTTGAATCTCGTCTACCCTAGTTAATGTCGTTCTGAGATGTTACACATAAAATCCGTAAAAGCATGTAAATCTTATTTTCTTAATCATATATATAATCACTCCAAAATTAACGCCATGTTTTTTGTTGTGGTTCAAACGCTATGTTTGTAAATTTGCTAAATAACGACACTGAATATGACGTCACAATGTACTGTTTACATCAATTGCGTTATATTTCCCGCGTTCAATATATAGGCGGATCAAATGTCCAAAATTAGGATGCTTTGGTACAGCTCCGTCCGCGTGCTAACTTCGGGTTGTTTTTGTCCTGTTTTGGATATAGATAATAATGCCAAAACTTTTTTGCTTCGCCCTCAAATACGGTCACGCCGTAAACCATATTACAATACAAATGAAACATTATACAATAGAAACAAAGAATTATACAATACAAATGAGAGAAAAATACACACCATAGATAATGGAAAATATACAGTACAAATGAATAATTATAGAGGGCGAAGCCCTCTCACGGCGCGAAGGACAGTGAGAGCGGAGCTCTCCCTATAGGTAACACGTATATACATGTTTAAAAGGAAAATATAGGAAATAAATGAAAAATTAAACCATACCTATGGAACTTGAAAAGTTTGGTACCAATGGCGTCGATTCGAATATTAGCGCGTGGACATGTATTCCTCCATTTTGAATCTCGTCTACCTTAGTTCACGTCGTTCTGAGATGTTGCACATAAAATCCGTAAAAGCATGTAAATCTTATTTTCTTAATCATATATAATCACTCCACGATTAACGCCATGTTTTTTGTTGTGGTTCAAACGCTTTGTTTGTAAATTTGCTAAATAACGACGCTGAATATGACGTCACAATGTACTGTTTACATCAATTGCGTTATATTTCCCGCGTTCAATATAGAGGTGGTTCAAATGTCCAAAAATTAGGATGCTTTGATACAGCTCCGTCCGCGTGCTAACTTCGGGTTGTTTTTGTCCTGTTTTGGATATAGATACTAATGTCAAAACTTTTTTGCTTCGCCCTCAAACACGGTCACGCCGTAAAACATATTATTGAGATGTGGATGTAGGAAAATATAGGAAAATAATGAAAAATTAAACCATACCTATGGAACTTGAAAATTTTGGTACTAATGGCGTCGATTCGAATATTAGCGCGTTGACATGTATTTCTCCATTTTGAATCTCGTCTGCCCTAGTTCACGTCGTTCTGAGATGTTACATAAAATCGTAAAAGCATGTAAATCTTATTTTCTTAATCATATATAATCACTCCACGATTAACGCCATGTTTGTTGTTGTGGTTTAAACGCTATGTCTGTAAATTTGCTAAATAACGACGCTGAATATGACGTCACAATGTATTGCTTACATCAATTGCGTTATATTTCCCGCGTTCAATATATAGGCGGATCAAATATCCAACATTAGGATGCTTTGATACAGCTCCGTCCTCGTGCTAACTTCGGGTTGTTTTTGTTCTGTTTTGGATATAGATACTAATGCCAACATTTGTTTGCTTCGCCCTCAAACACGGTCACACAATAACACATATCTAGACGCGGATTGTAGTTCTAATTGTAAGAGGGACCATTACAGATGTTCTCCAAACGTCTCCCATTTACAAAGTGGTGTCATTTTATTTAATTAAATTCTATTAAAACGTTCAAATTACATATGTACACTTTAATTTAAGACAGTAAACTTTATTTTCTTGAGTTATAAGAGAGCTGTGAAAGTTAAAGCATTATCCAGTCAAAATCAACTGGACGTGCATGCACTATGAGTTGCTGCTCAGTAATTTTGACCTTGTAATTCCATCTCAAGCTAGAGCAAATAAATTCATTGAAAAGCAAGAAAGGTGTAGACGTTTAAGCATTATCCAATCATAACTACTGCCAATTGTAACGGACACCGTTACAGACCCCTCCCCCAGAACGTCCCCTATTTACAAAGTGGTGTCATTTTCTTTGATTAAGTTCTACTGAAACGTTCAAAATGCACTTTAATTTAAAGAAATACAACTGTCACTTTGATTAAATAGCTCTGTAAGTTAAAACATCATCAAATCAAAATCAAATGAACGTGCATGTACTTGATGGTCAGTAATTTTGACAATGTCAATCTGTTCAGAGTCTCAATTAATGTGTAAAACTTATACGGTACCAATTTTGATGCAGCAGATGCGCATTTCGACAAATAATGTCACTTCAGTGATGCTCAACCGAAATGTTTGAAATCCGAAATCTACACTAATATTTTCAAAGTAATTCATTAAAAATTAAGAAAGTTTTAAACGTTTCAGCATTATCCAATCAATAGTAAAGGTACGTGCATGCGCGTCGATATACATACATGCAATTTTTACCATGCCAATCAATTAAGCGTCTCATTATGTACGTATATTATGACTTTCAGTCCATTTCATATTGAAACCATTCAGTTATTGCTGTTTAAGTATCGTCGAATCAAAATTCAGTGCAAATTTCAACTTTTCTGGCATAGTGGTTTTTGAGGAAAATATTTTAAAGATTTCCCTGTATATTCGTATGAAAATCTTCAATTATCTACAATTGTTACCACGCCCTATACCCATGTTACGGGGTTGCAAACCGGTTCTAATGACCACACAGACCATCCGTGACAGGTTATGAGTTTATTGAAGAAATAAATCTATTTCTGACATGTAAATAGCAGCTCTGAAACATAATAAACAATTATAAGCATACACAATCACACACCACATAAAATATACAAATACTAGGGAAATAATTTCAATACAATGAACACAAAATTATTCGTCCATTATTTTGTGTAAAGTTAAAGAAAAATTATAAAATAACATTTAAATCTCAAAATGAGGCTCTTTACCCATAATGCATTTAAATATAATAAATCTTATCATTTATGACATTTATGCAAACTAAATGGTAAAGTACACATCGAACACACACAAAAGAAATTATATGACAAATACAAGTTAGACATCACAGAAATACATACAAAACAATGATCTTACCAGATATATGGTACCAGAGCCAAAATATCAAAAATAGGAAGATAACTGATTTTCAAGGAACCTGTATAAAATATTAATTCTATTTTACTCCTTTGTTAAATATGAAATAAAGTACATAATTTCATTTCTTTCATTCATTAACACATTCACACCAATTAATATGTTAAGATTCATTTTCTTACCTCAAGTCAGAAAAAAGATGTCAAAAGATATGCAAAGAAAACCACCCTTCAACACTCTGCTAGTGAATACAACTGACTATCTAAAAATCCAACAGAACTCACAAAACCCATGACATATAACCTTTGACACTAAGCTTAGCCAACCAAAATGAATTAAATAGACCATGAACAACAACTGCATGCATGGTTTAATCATAAGGAAAGCCATTAAGGTCATAATTACATTACTACATATCTAAATAGAGAAATATGGAAGACCATTATATAATCCAATAAAAGTTTATGTTTTGCAACTTACATATTTTATTTACACTAATATAAAATAAATTATTGATATTAATTCACCCTACTACACCCATAAAACCATGATTTGAACAAACTTGAATCTGCATTATATAAGAAAGACTTCCTGGAAATTTCAATTTTTCTGCCTAGTGGTTGTTGAGAGATAATGCCATTCACTCTACAACACAGCATCCGTGAATAGGAACGTAACATACGCAAGATGTCTGTCTGCAATTCAAATCAAGATCACAGGGAGAATAGGCAATCATGAAAAAGTTAAAGATAACAAACACTGATCAATCTTGTAGTTATAAAATCCAGAACAGGTCGTACAATAAAAGAACAAATAACGGGGATTCTATTCTAATACACGGATAAGTCCATGATAAATGTAGATGCTAGTTATTCTTCTGATCGCTGATCTGATGATTTTCCGCTGAAAACATTTAACACAACCATCTTAAGACAATTCTAAATCACTGAAGATCCATACTTACATACAAAACAATATTAGAAATGGTAGCTGTAGCATTCAAGTTCACCATCTGCTGACATCCTGCCAAACGTTCAGCCGACGTGTGTGTAATGTATGTGCACGCCCTGTCTACAACATACACCATTACTCACAGCTGCTGCCAAGGGTTGGATATATGTTACCGCTGAACAGGGTAAGATAGGAAGTATTAAAATAGCAATTTTAAAATGTTACATACCAATATTTGTAATGTTTTAAACTATTTATTTGATTATTTGACTCCATAAGCACTCTAAAATGTCCAGAATTCTCTGCGACACTGAAAACAAAACGGAAGGCATATATATGTAACAAGCAATTCACTGCTGTCTTTTTTATCTGCTCGGCGACAACAGACTGTACACAATGGCGTGATTGATATTTTCTCTATCCAACGAGTTCATAAATCGCCATTTCAACGAGTTGGATGGAGCAAATATCAAATCAGGCAATTATATAATTATTTTCTAGATATCTCTGCGCTTTGTATCACTTTGGTATCACTGCTTTTCGTGTTCTTATGCGAGAAAAACTAGTAGTGCGAGAAAAATTATAGAGTCACACGAATTTTTATTCATACCTAAATGAATTATATATGAATGAAATTTATTATAGAATGCATTGAAATTATGAAACTTAATTATATTTAGATCTGTGAAATTAGCTACTTGTAACTGGCTACTTAAACAGAGAAACGTTTACTACTACTATCAGCCTACTTGTAACTGGAAAGGTTAGCTGAAAGTAAATTAGTAACCAGCGAATTAAAAAGTCAGTAAACCTATCTACTAGTAGCCAACTACTATAGGAAATAAAAGCTAACTACTGATAGCTAGCTACAAAAACCCCCAAGTTACTGAGTTTACTCTAGCCAGCTACTATAGGGAATAAAGGCTAACTACTGATAGCTAGCTACAAAAACACATTACTGAGTTTATTTTAGTCAGCTACTATAGGGAATAAAGGCTAACGACTGATAGCTAGCTAGAAAAACAGGTTACTGAGTTTACTCTAGGCAGCTACTATAGGGAATAAAGGCTAACGACTGATAGCTAGCTAGAAAAACAGGTTACTGAGTTTACTCTAGGCAGCTACTATAGGGAATAAAGGCTAACTACTGATAGCTAGCTACAAAAACAGGTGACTGGGTTTACTCTAGTCAGCTACTATAGGGAATAAAGGCTAACTACTGATAGCTAGCTACAAAAACAGGTTACTGGGTTTACTCTAGTCAGCTACTATAGGGAATAAAGACTAACTACTGATAGCTAGCTACAAAAACAGGTTACTGAGTTTACTCTAGTCAGCTACTATAGGGAATAAAGGCTAACTACTGATAGCTAGCTACAAAAACAGGTTACTGAGTTTACTCTAGTCAGCTACTATAGGGAATAAAGACTAACTACTGATAGCTAGCTACAAAAACAGGTTACTGAGTTTACTCTAGCCAACTACTATAGGGAATAAAGACTAAGTACTGATAGCTAGTTACACAAAAACAACAGGTTGCTGGGTTTACTCTAGTCAGCTACTATAGGGAATAAAGGCTAACTACTGATAGCAAACTACAAAAAACCAGGTTGCTGGGTTCACTCTAGTCAGCTACTACAGGGAATAAAGGCTAACTACTGATAGCTACCTACAAAAACAAGTTACTGGGTTTACTCCAGCCAGCTACTATGCGGAATAAAGACTAACAACTGCTAGCTAGCTACAAGAAACAGGTTACTGAGTTTACTCTAGTCAGCTACTATGCGGAATAAAGAGTAACAACTGATAGCTAGCTACAAAAACACAACAAGTTGTTGGATTTACTCTAGCCGGCTACTATAGGGAATAAAGGGCTAACTACTGATAGCTAGCAACAGAAACGGGTTACTGAGATTACTCCAGCCAGCTACTAAAGGGAATAAAGACTAACGACTTATAGCTAGCTACAGAAACAGGTTATTGAGTTTACTCTAGCCAGCTACTAGAAGAATAAAGACTAACTACTGATAGCTAGCTACAAAAAACATTAACAACTGGTTGCTGGGTTTACTCTAGCCAGCTACAATAGGAAATAAAAACTAACTACTGATAGCTAGCTACAAAAACAGATTACTGAGTTTACTCTAGCCAGCTAGTGTAGGGAATACTGACTAACTACTGATAGCTAGCTATAAAAACAAATTACTGAGTTTACTCTAGCCAGCTACTATAGGGAATAAAGGCTAACTACTGATAGCTAGCTACAAAAACAGGTTACTGGGTTTACTCTAGTCAGCTACTATAGGGAATAAAGACTAACTACTGATAGCTAGCTACAAAAACAGGTTACTGGGTTTACTCTAGCCAGCTACTATAGGGAATAAAGACTAACTACTGATAGCTAGCTACAAAAAAACCCCAACAGGTTGCTGGGTTAACTCTAACCAGCTACTATAGGGAATAAAAACTAACTACTGATAGCTAGCTACAAAAACAGGTTACTGAGTTTACTCTAGTCAGCTACATGTTCAGAGGCGACACTCTCATTCTGTTATTATACTCCTCCTAGGCACCTGATCCCATCTCTGGTATATCCAGGGGTCTGTGTTTGCCCAACTCTCTATTTTGTATTTCTATAGGAGTTATGACATTGATCATTGTCTGTTATCTTCACCATTACATTATATATACATAATATATACACTCCAACTGCCCTTTCAAAATACGACATTCTTCAAAACCATGCTTCCGTTTTAGACACATTTACTATCTCAGTCAATGGGTCGGATGAATATGAGTAACTGTACCTATACTGGATTCCTAGATTTCATAAAAACCATCACAAACAAAAATACATTGCTGGATCCTGTAAATGTTCTACAAAGCCCCTACTGTCTGTTAGTTTAGAGGAGCTAGTTTTGTCGTAAAATGTTCATTAAATGGAAAGGTGACGATAATGAACAGTACTCAATCTCATAACTCCTATAAGGAATTCAAAATTATGAGCTGGGCAAACACGGATCCCTGGACACACTAGAGGTGGGATCAGTTTCCTAGGAGGAGTAAGCATCCCCTGTTGACCGGTCACACCCGCCGTGAGCCCTATATCGTGACCAGGTAAACGGAGTGATCAAACATTGACAATATTTTGTAGATTGTCTGAGAACTGACTGAAGCTACACACAATGCATTTTTCACTGAACTTAATAGATTGCTTCTGGTTAATAAATAATAATGACATTCCTAAAGTAAAACTGTGTGGTCGACAACTAGCAATGTGTACATATCTTGATTTACACAAGTAACTTGTAATAAGTATAAGAGGAATATTAAAATCTCGATTAAGACATATTAACTCCGTTTACCTGATCAGGATATGGGGCTCACGGCGGGTGTGACCGGTCAACAGGGGATGCTTACTCCTCCTAGGCACCTGATCCCACCTCTGGTGTGTCCAGGGTTCCGTGTTTGCCCAACTATCTATTTTGTATTGCTTGTAGGAGTTATGAGATTGATCACTGTTCGTTATCTTCACCTTGCATTAAAAGAAAAGTATGTACCACTTATCTATATGTGTTCAGTTTAGTCCTTACCACATGCAAATCTTCAATATCTAAACAAAAACTCTGTAAACCAAGATGGTCCTCACTTGAAAATTGTGGGAGGAGTTCGCCGGACATATTATTAACCCTCCATATAACAATAATTTTCAAATAAAGGGGAAAAACTCCAGCAAGAGAGGTCGAAATGGATCAATATTGCAATATGATCTAGGGTGATCCACAATGAAGCTACATAGCAAGTTTCAGCTTGATATGTGACAGAGAAGTGAAATTAGAAACAGAAAACCCGAACGGACGGACGTACAGACATCGTTGTACCATAAAACGTTCCGTCTAAAGACGGGCGTATAAAAACTAATCATGCGCAGAACATGCCTGACAACGAGAGACATAACTACCATATACACGTGATCATGAAATATTCAACACGTTGATAAAGGTGCACTGTAACATTTAAATTGATTAAAGGAAGTGAACATGAAAAAATATTTGTTGCATGATAAACTTAAAAGACTTTCTGAAACTATATAGTGTGGTCTGAATCTAATTTGCTTGTTTCTATTATGAGATTTAATCAATTGAACCCTCTAAGTTAATGGAGGTCATCCATTATTTCCCAGCATGCATCTGTGCTCTGACGTAGATAAGACACATTTGCTGTAATTGACTGGGTCACTGTTATACAGCAGAAGTTTATGGATTCATATTAGAATTGATGGGTAAGGTTTTGGAGCAAACAGAATTGAAATCAAATCTAATTACAATGCGTTAAGAAGGCGGGGGAAAAAACACTCCCACAAAATATATCCAGCTCCTCCAACTTTTGAAATTACTCAGATGCACAGTATATTTTAAGATGCCAAATCAATTAATTTCATTAGATTTTAAAATATTTCGTGATAATTAAGGTGACTGTGTCATAAAAGTACTGCAATATAGGCATGTAATTTATAAATTTTATAATAATTAATGTACATGGACCACACATAAATTTCGGAGATGCAATTTACAATTATATTATTTATTTACATTAAAAACATACTTATTCAGAATCTCTCTCACAGTGTGAGGTTTCAAGAAATCCTTCATAATTGCAGTGCTCTTTAGGAAATGCTCCCCTAATTTGTGTCACAACAAATGAGGGTAAAACTACTCCGAGTTTTCCCCCAAGGGGCTGACCGTGTCTGACCTAGTTAATAAACTGTCTGTAGGCCATAAATCTTCATAGCATGTCTGCAACAGAATTGTTACTGTATTCCATCACGTGTGTGTGTAATTGGAAATGTTTACACACAAATACCATGTTGTGTTTAGATTTTAATACATGTGAATACAGAAAGTATTTTTCATTTTCATGTTTTTCTTACTTGTTTAACAAGTTGTTTTCCCAGTCCTCTCAGACCCTTCCTCTCTGGATACATAAATCCATGGCTAAATGTAAGCTGTATCAATTATAACAGGACTTAGACACACCATGTCAAAATATGGGTGTAGAGAACCACACTTTATGTGTATATCCATGTAATCTGACACAAAATGTTCAAACTCATGACAACAAAGACACCCCTTGAATGTACATAGCTGCAATTTCCACAAGCACACCGATCAAGGAAAATTCCCCTCATTAAAATCAACTGCTGGTGAAGAAGTATAATTCTGAGAAACAATTTCTCCCACTGTAACATCAGGTTCAAACTTAATTCACTATCTGCGGATGACATTTTAATGTTGATGATTACAATGTGCCAAATACACAATATGTCCTACTGATGTCAGCATCAGTGCTGCCCTCTAGTGGATGCTAAGAGATAATCCAGCAGGGAGGTAATATTTTTTTTCAATGTGGCAGCTCCCAAGGATTCAAAAGATTAGTCAATCTTTATTAAATATCTCCCTACTGAAGAAAGCTACATCTTAATGATTTTCAGAATTGATTTTATACATCAAAATGACAAATTAAAACCCATTGTCACTTTTTCATGTTCACTTCCTTTAACAAAAGATTTCTCCTGAATAGCGTACCATCATTACATTACATTTACATAAGCGAATCTGCATTTGACATTCAAGAAATGCACGCTAAAGAAATAAAATGCATGAGAGTAAAAGTAGTTACGATGTACTTCAGTGGAAGGAAGTTATTTCAATATCCGTTGTATTGACACTGGGTAAGACATGTTTAAAAAAAAAAAGAAAAAAAAAAAAAAAAAGATTACACATCTACATTTGTGAAACCGGAAAACTCGGTAATTTATCAATGGTTTGCTTTTAGTTTGGTCTATAAATAGCATCTGTGAAGAAGAGGCAGAAGACCAGGCAGCGAGATGTCTGCACTGGGAGGTACGTAAGGAGTGGTATGCTCTTTATCATGGTTATTATAAGTTTATAGAGTATCTGGTGTTGTGTTTTATTCGAATCTTGCTCTGTCAGGGATCTTGTACCGCTTGCTTTTCTTCCTCATTTTACGTGACGGTGCTCCCGAAATAAATATTGTTATGAATGTGCAGACATATTGTTTAAAGCTGACATGCAGTTATAAACACACTGCAAATTGTTTTTGAACACGTCCGTAATACACAACTCTTATATAAACTGTGTATACTCTACTATGTCTGTTGTACTTGATTCAATAAATACGTACAGCACTACAAGTACAATGTGCGTGTACAGTTTGAAGATTCTGTAGCCTCAAAACTTCCCAATGGGACGTTGAGCAATACTGTAAAGCAAATAATATGCTATTGGAATGCATGTCAACGCAGATATGCACCCAGATACACTTTGAATGTAAAACACATAAAAATGAATGTTTTAACAAAGTTCTAATAGTTCGTTAAAGCACCTCTTATGAAGTATTATTTTAACATCGAAATGGTGATACAAGCTCTCAATTTCTTATATGAATTTTTCTGATTTTTCTGAAAGTATAAAAAGGATGTTTATTTTGCAACTAAGATATTCTAAAGTCCAAATTTTCCTGTGATTATGCTGCGATATAATTTTCAAAACATTCATTATTATAGGCATATTCAGAGATTAAAAAATCTTAAATAAGAATTAATTTAAATCCAAGACATTGGTTGTGCTTTATTTATTTTGTGATAGCCTATTTTACCTATATACGCAGAAGAATTCCCTGTTGCCATAGCAATTTAAGATTCTAAACGAAGTTTTTAGTTAAGACACTCTTAGTTTAAGATTTTTATAAGTTCTTTGTGTAATCCATTTTTAAAGTTAGCAATCTTAGTTAAGTCCAAATCTTAATTTTTAAGTTTTGACTTAAGTTTAAGACAGTTTCATGATCCCAGAGCCAGACCTTTCTGAAGTAGGTACCAAGACCTTTGACCTTCTTATCAGAATCTTTATTTAACCTTGGTTATATCTTTTGACCCAAGGGGGGTAGGGTAAGTAGAGTCATGCTTCCTGGCGAGTTATAATGTCTTGCAACAATTTTTGCAAATAAGGAGAGATATAATTGGTTATTTTCTCTTACAGGTGTAGAGATGGAACAAGAGCCATCCAACCCCGAGGGAACACCGGAAGTCGATGTATCTCGAGTTCTTGTCGTCGGAGGAATAGGACACGGTAAAAGTTCTTTCATTAATACTGTCTTGGGGGAAGACAAATGTGCGTTTGGAGATACTTGGGCAGTCGACAAAACAATTACTAAAGATATAGAGGAGGTGGATTTCCAACGGAAAAATGATATAATAACGTTTATCGATACACCGTCACTGAAGACGCTGAAGTCAAATTCTAAATTCCTGGACCTTTACAAGACTGGATTCCATGCCATTGTGATCGTATATTCGATAAAATCATACATACATCCTTCATCATCCGTGTTAAAAGAAGTCCGAAAACTTTTTGGAGATGAAGTCTTTCGTCACGTGCTGATTATATTAACGTGTGAAGACTACTTGGGAGATTCCACGGTGGATGAATTCTTGAATGCCAATACAGAATTGAAACATTTCGTGGATAGAACAAGAGACAAGCCTGTTGCAATATGTAACACAGTTGAAAAGAACAGTACAGAAGCAAATGAGCAAAGAGCTCGATGTTTGGTTTACCTCGAGTCTGTTCTCAGAAAAAATGAAGAACCTTTGAAAGAGATTGAAAAATGTTCGTGTTGTAGGAAGTGTTTTTCTTGGTTTACAGATATCGTGAATATCAACAGATGAATTTCAATTGCAAACAAGAAGCAACTAATCAATCATGTACAGAGTCATTTAAGGATAGGAAATGTCTGTAGTACGTTTTTGATATTTAGCAATGTGCAAGTCTTCATACTTTATTGAAACTCGAGAGCATTTTATTACTCTTTTTCCAGTTTGCATAAGACATTCGCACGAAATATTTCTTGATTTAGTATAATGAATAACAATGAATAGTGGTAAAAAATTCACTTCAAAATCAATGATTGTTCTTCTAAGAGACTGGTTTTAATTAAAATGCCTAGTTAGGTTTCAAATATTGTTTTCTTGTAGCTCAGACCTTGGTTTTTGGGAGTTGAACTATGTTCAATCTCCCTGGGTCATCACGCACTTTTCTGCGCAGTAATTTGTATTGATTTGTATAGTGGTCGTCAGCGGGGGTTCTGTGTCAGCTGATTTACTCCTAAGTAAATCAACATAAACTTTTATAAACATCCGCCATTAAATAATCCATGTAACTTTTCTGAATTAATCTAATTTTGATAATTGACATGTAAATAAATGCAATGATATTGTATTCAAATCAATTTGAATACAAGATTTCGATCAAATTGATACTGATAGACATAGAAAAATAAAAGATAAGGTTGAAAATTGTCGTTTGTAGCGCAGCGTCACCTATAAACATTGATAGGGAAACGAACGACAACTGCACACAAGCCCTATTGACACCGTGGCGCGAAATATCGAATATGGTGCGAAACCTCAGAAAATTTACAAGAAATAACTCTACAACATTGTGTATGTGTATATATTTGGTTTTTTTTTTAATGTGATATAAAAAATGCTTGATGTTACATGTAGATTGAATTAAAACACGTCATTCCCAGTCAACAACTTTCGATTGGGATCGGAATACGAAATAAAATTTCTTATATCCGGTGGCAAAGTGAAACTTCTTCATGCTTCAAGTTATTGAATTACGTAGTAATTGCACGTTACACATTAGAGAACTGTTCCTTTTAATAAAGAAAGTCACAAAATAGATACAAAATGAGTGTACCTTATTCATTACTGTTACCGAGCTTTCGTCGACTATAATCTCGAAATGGCGTGTTTCGCTGCGCTTGACGGTAAGGTCCACATTTTCTACGTGAGTAGTGTGATATTTGTTTATGAATTTTTTGCGCATACATGGTATGTCTCGGCTAGGAATAATGGAAACTTTCTCACCTATGTATGTAAAGACATATCAATATCTATTTTTAAAAATGTAGAACACTTTTATCAAATGACAATGTTTGAAAACGCTTAGAGCCCCGATGTCAGAATTTCCTTTTCCAAGACATCAATATGTCAAATTCATTATCCTTTTTGAATAGTATGTACCATATTTTGTACCAGTTATCCATTTTGAATCCCTATTACAATGGGATTTTGCTGCACTCTGTAATGTTTGAGTGGATGTCATGAGTGTGTGTCAAACAGAAATTTTAAGAGCATGGGATAAGGTGCTGCCATGTATTACTTCACTATCAAAGTTTAACCCAGTTGCCACAATGTTGAATTTATGCTGCAAAAAGGATTGGAAATTGCTCTGGTCAAAACACATTGTTTATTTGTCTACAGATAAAAGAGACATGAGGATTCTCCCTCACAAACTGAAAAAAAAAATAGTTATGGATCTTGTACATGTATAGTTGTGTCGCCTGCGTTACACGCAGTGGCGACATATAGGGATCACTATCCGTCGTCCTGCGTCGTCGTCTGGCGTCGTTGTCTGGCGTCGTCGTCGTCACAAAAAAATTATGTCACAGTTTTCTCAAGAACCACATGGGGCAACTCCCTGATATTTGGCACAGAGCATCAGTGTGGCCAACTGTATTGTGTAAGACATTTTCGAATCTGTCGCTTATCAACTTCCTGTTTGCCGGGACTTAGAATTACTTTTTCAACATTATACGTGATATATTACATATAGAATGAACTAGCAGGCGACACATGTCTTCCGGGGAAGACTTAATACTGAGTTTATTAATCACTATAGATTTCCAGCATCACAAGTCTGATTCCACTATATGCTTTCCATACTGTCAGGTTCATTCACCCCCTGTTTGAGCCACAGTATAATATCCCAAATACCTTGGCAATAAATAACATTATTTGACTATTGTTTCATTTTTAGCGGAGTTGCGATGAAGTCGAACTCGGCTTATGATCTGATGAAGTGCCTTTGGGCGGGCAGGCGGGCACGCATCTACATTTCATTTCCGCACCATAGCTCTTGAGCAAATTATAGGATCTCATTCAAACTTAGATGGATTGTCACCCTCAGTAAGATGAGGAAGCGTATCGATTCTGGGGGTCACTAGGTCAAAGGTCAAAGTCACTGGCTATAAATAGACTGAAATTTGGAGAAAATTTTGTTTTCCGCACCATAGCTCTTGAACAAATTATAGGATCTCAATCAAACTTAGATCGAATAAGTAAGACAAGAAGCCTATTGATTCCGGGGTCACAAGGTCAAAGTCACAGTGGCTATAGATAGACTGAAATTTGGAGAAAATTTTGTTTTCTGCACTATAATTTTTTAACAAATTATAGGATCTCAATTAAACTTAGATGGATTATCGCCCTTGATGAGACACAGAAGCCTATTGATTTTGGTCAAGGGTTAAAGGTCAAGGTCACAAAGGATTTAAGTCGGCTGAAATTTATGTACGCAAAATTTTGCTCCCTGCTTGATAATTCTTGAAAACTTTTCTGCCGGTTCCCTCTATGCCCATTCCTTGCGCAACTCGGCTTGTGCATTTCCGATGCCCGACAATTTTTAATTTTTTTGCATTTCATTTATTTTGAGTTATTATACAATTATTTACCATTCCATTGATCCTCTACAGGACTGTAGTATACTCAGGTGACAGTTTAGCATATTCGACTACCTTTTCAAGTAACGAATCCTTAGAATTAGCTATAACTAGGATTAAACTTGAATGTATATATACAGGGGGAAAACTTCTTCATAACTGCAAGGCATTGATAACCATATTGATTTGAATGTTTGGGCCATAATATGTGGTCACATTTTTCATGAGAATATAAAGGGGTGAAATTCTAGAAAACAACAACACGACTTCAGTTACTCGAGGAGCGTTGTGGCCCATGGGCCTTCCATTATCCATGTTTGCTGTTGTAACGCTTTGAAAAACAACAGTTGATTTGTATCTAAAATCATGATAATATTCAGTCATTTATCCCCCTCCCCTTCCAGTACTATCTTTTCTAACTGAATTTCCACAATGTTCAACTCCCACGAGTACTTTAAGTACTTTGATTCTTATTTCATATCGAGTAGGACGAGTTTGACCCAATGCATAACTGCTCAACGGTAGCGCCAATTATATTCAAAGATTGGGCACTGTGGATCTTTTTTCCGCCCCCTTTTGCAATGCTTTAATTTAAGAAAATCTGGACATTCAATATAATTGAAAAACTTTGATTTACGCGAGTAAGTGTTTAGGTTTTCAAGAAGTCATTGCTGATTAGCGATTTCTCTATTTTAAGGTATCCGATCCATAAAAGCATTTATTTTCACAAAAAGTCAATATCTGTAGCACTAAATCTTTTGTGAAAACAAAATGCCTGATTTTTAATGAGATAAAGATGGCAGAGAGAGTAGATGATTCCACATCTATATTTAGTGAATTAGATTTTTTGTCAAAGTTATCTCCCCTTGTAGAAATGTAGAAAAAAAAATATTTTCATAATTTATATGGTGACCTTAACTTTTCGTCGCATATTTTGAAAGACTATGATAATAGGAATCTTTTCACCATGAACTTTCTTTGGAAATTATATTCTAATTACTGATTTTATATGTCAGAAATGTGTTTTTCTCAGAGATTAATGGTAATCTCTATAACAGATATTTCTTATGTCTTGTCAGTTTTAAAAATTCTTTTGGTGAATCACTGTGTATGTTAATTATCTTTCTTTTGATACCAAATTTTACATTACATAACAATTAATTATTGAAAAAAATTGGGGTTTTATGGATCGGATACCTTAAGTAGCAGATGAGACCATCAATTTGAGTATTTTGATTTCGTTATAGTGCATATTGATTTTCCTATTTCATATACAGTGTCGTGCACTTTGAACCAACTATACTTCAGCTTAAAGAAAGGGCACATGAATTCTAGTACAGGTATAATTGTTTCATACGGTGATTTATGCCACGTAAACTTTCTGTATATGATTTCATCCTAAATGTAAAGAATTGGTCTTTTTATTTAGATTCATTCTAGACTAATTTGTATAATGTATAACGTGTTTCATACCAATTGTTAGGCCGTTCTTTACACACTGATTTTGACAACGAATTACTCCGTTTACCTGATCAAGACATAGGGCTCACGGTGGGTGTGACCGGTCGATAGGGGAAGTTTACTCCTAGCCTGGTTAGGCATCTGATCCCACCTCTGGTGTGTCCAGGGGTCCTCGTTTGCCCAACTCTTAGTTTTGTATTCCTTATAGGAGTTATGAGATTGATCAGTTATCTTCACCTTTTCATGCATTACGCGCGCCTTCTTCACAAGTGGTCAAAAAGAAATATATGGTGTCTGTGAGGTTTAAAATCTTTCCTAACTATCGTAGTAATTTTCAGATTAAATTCGTTGTACTAGATCGTGTGCACTAGATCATGTGTAAAACACTTCGTATACTGATCCAAAAATTGGCGGGAAAATAGCACACGGTGTGCTAATAAGACAGTCACGTGGTCATTTAAAAAAGGCACTGGTCGTATTTTAAAAATAATCTTCATTTTATCATGTATGCATATCTATCAGTTTTTTAATGGAATACAGTCGTCTCGATATCTTTATTCAAACACAAAGCAAAGTCTGGGAGTGGAACTTTTTCAAAGAAAGAAAAATAAATCATGTATCAAAGTAATTGCGTTGTTTTGTTTTGTTTTTTAATTCAATATTAACAACTTCAACGCTTCTAATCAGCGATTTATCATAATTCGTAAATGTCATCCCTCAACTGCTAAAAAGACTGATTATCCAAGTGACTGGGCACAGTATAGAAAAACAAGACATATATGTATCGACAAAATCAGAAACGTAAGACAAACACGAGTACTTATCCTCCTATTAGAATTGATGAACTTTCACTTATCACAGCCATTTTGATTGGTACTAATAACCCCAAAAGGATGAAAAGACCCATAATGATTTAGAGACTCAAATACTAGATTTTTATCAATATTGATTCATCATAGTACATAAATTATGCTAATAACAATTCTTTATAAATATACAAATGTCTTATTATGTCTATTTTTATCCAAATCACATTAACACAGATGTTTGAAGATTTAAAATAATGATATCAATTTGTTAGTGGCACCGTTCAAAGCAGCTGTGATAAATGAAAGTACAGACGGTTTTCGAATTTTCGGTCTCTTGGAGATATTATGGACATGAATTGGGGTAAACAAATGAACTTAGAAATGATATCTAATGCTGCAGATTCTATGTGATAGCTTGTTGCAATGCTCAAACATTCTGTTTAGTCTGATAGTGGCAGGGCCCAACTAAAAGTCGACCAAAAAATAAGCATTTTTCCGAATTCATTTCTGCATATCTTGGGAAGTATACGGAATTTGGGGATGAACTTTGGTAGTAATGTAGATTGATTATGTATGAGTATTAGAATACAGAGTAGAATTTTATATCATTTGGTTTATCGTTTTTTACATCGACTAACTTGGGAACCCTATATTTAGAGTTCTATACCTTTACTGTTTAATAGTAAATTCGAACCCAAGCGATACAATTGCCTGTGGGTCAAAACAATTGCTTTTATCTTTTAATTCCACTAACACAGAATGTCTAACTGTATCTAATAAGGTCAAGAAACCTTTCCATTCTTCATTGATATTTGATTATGTTTATTTGAAAGAAGTCGAATCTCAAAAACATTTCGGGGTAATTTTCAATATTATATATTCTTTATTACTTAAGACATATGTCTTATCACATCAATTTCATAAATACATGTATATAAAAATGACATTGTATGGCAGTGTACTAATTCAAGCAAGCAACGGAGAATGACTTTTCTCGCAACTTAAGTACATTATGAACACTTAATAATTGTTCAAATTTGAAAACAGATGGTTTTTGCCAATAATACTTTTTGATTTATTATACCTCAGTATGAGAATTCTATGCAACGCGTAATCTGATTGGTTTTCATATCTCCCTCTCAAACATCATATCTACCTATCTTATTATACCTCAGTATGAGAATGCCATGCAACGCGTAATGTGATTGGTCTAGACGGTCACGTGCAAGGGAGGACAAAACTTCATATCTCCCTCTCAAACATCATATTTCCCCATCATATTTACCACTTGGGCAGCCTCGTGCATTTTTCATAAATTTAACGTAAAGGTAGACGAAGTGTATTGTGACGTCACAAGAAGTTCGAGTCATTGTACTTTCATCGTAAGGCACAAAATATGCGGGTCTCTGATGCACAGTTAAATCGCCTGGTTTTGTTTGATACAAAAACAAGCAAGTAAATCAGCATTCATGGAGAATGGAAATAGGAAACTGGTTATCATATCACTATATTTCGTTTTTTGTAACTTTTATACGTTGACGGTGCGGTGTTACCGTTAGGGCAATCTCAGCTACATACAATGTATAGATGAGCGGACTCCAATTTTAAACGCACTTTTGTAGTTTTGCTTTGCTTCGGTATAATAAACAATTTATTGCATGAATGTTCGGGAGATATGAAGATTTATTCACCCAAGAAAAATCATATTCCCCTCGGGCGTAAATTTAACGTCAAGGTAGACGAAGGTTATTGTGATGTCACTATAGGTCCGAGTCATTGTACTTTCACAGTTCAAAAGGCAAAAAATATGAGGGTCTCTGATAAACATTTTTTATAAATCGCCAGGTTTTATTTGATACAAAAAAAAAAAGCCAAGGAAGTAAATCTACATTCAAGCAAAATGAAAATACAAAAACTGGTTATCATTTCACTGTATTTCGTTGTTTGTACCTTCTACCGTGATACGTTGACGGTGCGGTTTTACCGTTAGGGCGATCTCAGCTATATACAATAGATGAGCGGACTCCAATTTCAAATACATTTTTGAAGTCTTCCTTTGTTTCGGTATAATAAACAATTTATTGCATGAATGATCGGGAGATATAAGATGTATTCACCCAAGAAAAATCATATTCCCCTTGGGCGTTGCCCTCGGGAAATATGATTTTTCTTGGGTGAATAAATCTTCATATTTCCCTCACTATCATGCAATAAATGTATAATATTTATGTCGAAATTCCTCGTAATGAGGGCAAATTAATATAAAGTAGTATTCGTCCTCTATGTCATTTTTACAAAATTTACATACTCTATTTTCTCTAAGTATATTGTTATGGCGGCCTGTTTCAATTCCAAGATTATGAGAGGATAGTCTAATTCGACAAATGTGTCTTTTATACATATTAGGTATAGGTTTACAAAGGTAATACTGTAACGAAAAGTGATCAATAACATGTTTGTAAATAATACACTTTGAAGAACAATTAATTTGTTCAACCAAACTTTGAACACATATATCAGTCAACCTGTTTTATAATAGGAAAGAAAAGTTTAGAAGTTGCATTCTCCTGATCACACCAAATATATCCTAACCCTATATCGTACAATTTTTGTTTGATGCAATAGGCCCAGATTTTGCTACAATTTTTTTTATTCTATCACAGTTGTAATATAATTCATCATAACAATTTCTAATTATACAATTTTCACTACGCAACACTTTAAACCAAAATTTGAACATTCTGAGGAATCGAATGATTTTCATAGGTAACCTCCCAGTTTCAAAATACACCGAGGCAGAATTTGTTTTTTCGCACACCTAAAACAGATTTTATAAACTCTAATTGTATCTTTTCTATATCTCTGGCATTATGGCTTCCCCATACTTCACAACCATAATTCAGGATACTTGTTATACATATATGTCAAAAAGTGCCAATAGTGTTTCTGTGTTAAAGCACATATTTTTTACTTTTGATTTTAATGAGAACATACCTTTTCTACCTTGACAGGCTAATTGTTTTTGTGTAAAATTGTAGTTACCGTTAAACTTAAATAAAACACCAAGGTATACAAATTTATCAACAACTTCAATTGGCTGACCATTCAGATTCCATTTTTCTGTATGTTTGATTTTACCTCCATTCCTAAAAATAACAATTTTTGTTTTATCAACATTAACAGTAAGATCCCACTCAGTTGTATATTCATAACTCATCTAACATATTTTGAAGCTCATGTACGCTTTCAGCAAAAATTACCATATCATCTGCATACATCAAAACATACAAGTTTAGCTCTCGCAACTGTAATGGCACAATATCGTGTTTTAAAAATTCTACTTCAAAATCATTCACATATAACGAAAAAAGGATGGGAGATAACACTTCTCCTTGTAATAGTCCTACGTTACTTTTAAAAACTTCTGACATCATACCTGCAGATTTAACACTAGATTTTATGCTTTGATACATAACCCGGATAATGCGTAGTAATTTACCTCCAATACCATAGGTGCTGAGCTTTTTCCACAATTTAATTCGATCAACAGGGTCAAGTGCTTTCTTGAAGTCTATGAAACAACAATATAATCTCTTTTTTTTTTTTTTTTTTTTTTTTTTTTTTTTAGAAAGCGACATATTAATAATTGAGGACAGACAAAAAATACCTACGTGAGATTAAAACCCAAACTGAGCATCAGTTATTATATCATCGTTGTAAGACCACTGTACTAGTCTTTGGTTTAAAATAGAAGTAAATAACTTACAAAAACAACTCACTAAACTAATACCTCTATAATTGTTGGGATCTGACGTATCACCCTTTTTATGTACTGGAACAATTATGGATTCTGACCATGCATGAGGAAAAATACCTGTTCTAAAAATCCTATTAAACAAATTGTGAATAATAGGCAAAATACAACTCTGAAATTCAATAAAATATTCATTCAACAGCAAATCAGTTCCATGGGATTTCTCTCGTTTTAATCTTTTAATTGCATCAAGTATTTCTTTTTCACTTATTTCACAATCAAGCTCCTCAAATAGTTTCATCAATATTGGTAAAGTTTTCTTCTGATGGTGTAGGTGCTTGCGATACCAGTTCTTTAAAATGCTCAAAGAAAATAGATGGATCAGAGTTTGGTCTCTTCCTTTTTTCCATTTCAAACTTTGAATAAAATGCCCTAGGATTATGTTTACGTAAGTAGTTCAACATATTTCCCTCTGTCCGTTTGTACTGACGCTTCAGTCAAGCTGATAGGAACCTTGTATGCTTTTTTCGACTGTAAAAGTTCCTGATGCGTGCTTCGCGTTTTAGTGCTATTGAACAATCGAAGGTCATTGCGGTACACATAATACTTTCTCTTCAGTTCAGGTGTAACCCACGGTTTGTCAATGGGTGTTCTGCTCGAGTACACATATCTACGTTGGTTACTAGCCGTTCTATTTTTCAATTCAAATATGGGTGTCATTACGTCAGAAAGTTGAGAAGTAAACAAATCCACCGAAGAATCAATAATGTCCTGACACTCGACTTCTGGAGATTCTGCTGCTGAGTGTAAAGTACTGAGACATGTTTGAAGTGCATTTCTTGCCTCATCGAGGCAATCTGATTTCCATCTGAATGTTCTATATGGTGCTGTATGACAATGGTCGCGTGCTTCTGTGTCCTTTGTTTCATTTAAACTATATGTTCTAATTTGGAGATGTTGTGGAGCATGGTCTGACCATGTAGTAAAACTTGACACAATAAATTTATCTATCAAATCAAAAATGTCTGGGGTAGATATGCAATAGTCGACAAGGCTACACCCTTTTCCTCCCATAAAAGAAAAATCTGTATCCATTTGTAACTTATGTCGTCCGTTTAAAATTCGAAGTCCACTGGATTTACATAAATTCAGTAGTTTTACGCCAAAGTCATTTACAGTATTATCGGGATTTTTTCGTGCTGACAAAACACTATCCATTTCGTGCGTAAGTAATTCGGTTACTTCCCTAAGTACAGAACTATCTAAAATATTATCTCCAATGAAATCATCTCTGTTCGCGGTTCTAGCAGTCATATCACCCAATAACATGATTTTCCCTTCGTTCACATATTACTACCATTAAATCTAGAGTGTTTTGTCGACATATTTACTACCATTACATCTAGAGGTTTTTTTTCGATACATTTACTACCATTAAATCTAGAGGGTTTTGTCGACATATTTACTACCATTGAATATAGAATGTTTTGTCGACATATTTACTACCATTAAATGTAGAGGGTTTTGTCAACATATTTACTACCATTAAATGTAGAGGATTTTGTCAACATATTTACTACCATTAAATGCAAAGGGTTTGGTCGACATATTTAGTATCATTAAATCTATAGAGGGTTTTGTCGACATATTTACTACCATTAAATCTAGAGTGTTTTGTCGACATATTTATTGAAAGTTTCCCGCATAAATGGGAAGGATTCAGTGAATAGGACAACAAAACATTAACAAGATTGAAAGAGTATTGTGGTTGTATAGTGACCAAACAACCAAACGTGCGGAGAAAACAGAGACATGCATGATTAATCATTTGACGCGAATTTCATGCTGGCGAATATTTGTGGCCAACGGTGTCGCTATTCTAAGAAAATGTCGTGGACATAAAACTCAGAAAGAGGCCAGCATAAAATGAGGTTACTGAACTCAAGGTCAGACTATGTCTGTATTTCACAGCTTTCAGGAAAACCTCATATCATGCCTTAGCTCTAAAATAACTCTGAAGCTTTCTGAAACCTTTCTAGGTCAAGGTGATCTATCCATAGAGCGGGAAGACTGTAAGCGGTGAAAGGAGGAGCAACCAGGTATGAATAGATTCTGCAGCGTCGACAGATCCAAAATATAGCAAAACAATGCAGTTCATTCTCGTGTCTTGTTTTTGATAAATAGAGTGTCCATCCAAAATAAACGTGTCCTTTATCCGTGTAGGAAGGTCACGCGTGCAGTGTACAATGACAAGTCATACCTGACAAAACATAGTGGCGAACAGTGACGGTTTAATAAATCAGGGGAGGTAACAGTCTATACGGAGAAATCTGGTACCCCTCCCCTTCCTGAAGGGACAACGGGTTCTGTATAGGAAAATCTACTGGTAGCTGTTGTAACACTGCACACCGAACCAGGGGACGGGGGAACTTTTCAGATCTAATAATACAGTATGTAGGAAAACCACAAATTGACATGAAAGTAACCCCAATAAACTGAAACTTCATGAAGAGCGTAGCACGACCTCAAATTTCAACATTCGCCATTATCCCCATAGCTAAGGAACTGAAAGGAGAAAGTACTGAGAGCGTCACTGTTTATAATGTTGATAATTAGTTATTGTGCTGTTGATACTGATAAGTTCTGAAAATTACTGATATATTCACTGTTGATACTAATGATTTCTGCTGGTACTGAGAAATGCTGATATTTACTGTGGGGATCCGGGTTAGAATAGGTCCTCAGTACCCCTTGATTATCGTAAGAAGCGACTAAATGGAGTGGTCCTTAGAATGGGACCGCAAAAACTGAGGTCCCGTGTCACAGCAGGTGTGGCACGATAAAGATCACTCCCTGCTCAAAGGCCGTAAGCGCCGAGCATAGGCCTAAATTTTGCAGCCCTTCACTGGCAGTGGTGACGTCTCCATATGAGTGAAGAATTCTCGAGGGACGTTTAACAATATACAAACAAACAACAACTGATATTCATTGTGGTTTGTACTTTCGAAATATTTACTGAAAATACCGCCAGTACTGAGAAGCGCTGGGAAATGTTGGGGATCACTTGGAGCCATCGATCTCCCTGATGAACATGATAAAAGTGGTGTTTAAAAATATTTTATACAAAAGCATATTTTCATAATATGCACATGGTTGTTTTTCGTCTTATCGAGTCAATTTCATCAATATCAAACACTGATATGTTCATGAGAAAACCCGACGATTTTTTACATTTTATTTTATATTAAGAAAACAAAATAATTGAGAGATGTACGCAAATCATCTGAATTTTTGTTATCCTGGGTTGTTGGTTTTTTTTAAACCAAAAATTATGATTGATGTAATTAAATATTCAGCAAACATAAAGCATGTTTATGAATGCTGTATAAAGAACATCAATCATAATTACTAGTCTGATTCTCTCTCTCTCTCTCTCTCTCTCTCTCTCTCTCTCCAGCAGGTGTGATATCTCTTCGGTTCTGCTT